>NC_136486.1:67569906-67674906 GCF_053919585.1 Euprymna scolopes | reverse complement strand
TTTACTCAGAATACCTGAAGGTGTAGAATTTACATAACGAATCTATGATGGTACGTGTTGTTTTAAGCGAAAATCCTATCTTTGCAATGTCTAGTAAACATAATACGCGATGCAGCTAAATTTGAATAAATAATAATAGAATCATTATGGTGGTGGGACACCATCTTTGCAAATAGACAACAGCATAAAGTTTGGTTGTAATTAATCGCACTTTTCCTCGATTTAGAAATACTTTTAATATTCTATATTTTTAAAAATCCTCATGGATTTAGCTATAAGTTAACTTTGTGTCACAAAATAATTTTCAAACATGCACACACACACACACCCATATATATATATACATATATAAATACATATATATATATGCATCGGCGTCTATACGTTGCTATACATTCATAACTATTAATTATTGTGACCTGCACACACCAGACACTTGCTGCCGATAACAAACTTACTAGTATTAGACACTGGCTGGTGATAATAACTTATTAGCATTGTGCCCTGTACCCGCCATAAACAGTTTTGCGAGAAAGAACTTATTAGTATTCTGATCTAGCCGAATCCACTGTGAAAAATTTCCCCCACTCTTTATCTGTGCCTAAATCAAAACGTGGATTCCATGAACAAGGCTTCTTTCTTAGAACTGCACGCCTGTGGAACTCTGTTCCGTCTGCCTGCTTCCCATCTGACTACAACTTGGATGTATTCAAGTCCAACGTTAACACATTCCTAATGAACCGATGGTAAGTATTAGATATAAAACATAAAATTAGCTCCAGATTAACTTTAAGCGATTGGAAATCATGGTTAAAACATTCTTTTTATGTTGATAATAATCTTAACTTTTGACATAATGTTAAGGAAAGAAAATATCTGAAAAAATAATTTGCGATAAAATCCAATAACTAAGAAGTTAAAAATAAAATTTGAAATTTAAGATAAAAATTTAAATTAGAGCTTAAGTATAACATATGAAACAAAGTTTCTAATCACTTAAAATTTTCTACACTCATGCGTTAAAAATGACTATATATATATATATATATATATATATATATATATATATATATATATATATATATATATATACTTCTGAATAAAGTTACGTAACAATCAGCTTGTATGGAAAGCTGTGATTAAAAGATTTACAAAATATTACTGGCCGTAACATTCTATAAATATTATCCCATCTAAAATGGGATTGCTTGATATACAAGATAGGGCAAATAAAACAAATTATAGTGATTCAATGAAGTTAAAAACATTTGAAGGGATATGTTTAAGTTTCATATGAAAGATTTTTATTATTCTAAGTACGACATAGAATACTTTAGAAAGTATATCTCCTCATCCTATAGGATTTCGATGTCTACCATCTCCGCAGAGGACAAAGTATTAGCAAATAGTTATAATGGAATTGACCCAATTTGCTAAAGTTTGTGAGACATGGAAAATGATAATCAAAACTTGATTAATTTGAAGTTATTATAGCAAGGGAAATTTAAGAAAAGGATATAAAGTTTTAGTTCAAAATTGCGCGGGAAAATCAAAAGTGACTGTCCTTTAAAGCAGTCAGGTAAAGAAATCCAACCTGTATATTGGGTAATCCAAACTACAGAGTAGAATTCCAAGTTGGGCATATTTCTGAAGTAATTCTTCCTTAAGGGTCCGGTGGATATTTTTTAAGGTCTGGTAAAATCAGAATAGATAAAAAGATATATTTGTGGAAAAAGAATTTAATAATGAAGAGATGGAGGAGGAAATAACCTATATATATATATATATATATATATATATATATATATATATATATATATATATATATATATATATATATATATATATATATATATTTATATATATATATATATATATATATATATATATATCAGAAATTGACCTCTATAGAAGAAGTCCAAACAACCTATGAAAAGATTAACCGGCCGCTTAAGTAGGTCAGATTGGACCCGTGTATAGGATAAGGGGAAAGAAAAAGATAAAAAGCAGAGAAAATAAAATAAGAGAAAGGAGGAGGAAAAATAAGTTAATGAAAATCTGCGGTTTTCAAGCTGAAATCAAACTTTAAACTAAATTAAACTAATTTCATCTTAATTTCATTATTCTGTTTAAATCGGTTAAATCCAGTCAACTCGAATAAAATTATTTAATACATAAGTTGGGATTCTTATTTCATACTTACTGATAATATCCTTTAAATGTGGAATTAAACTGAAGATTTAGAATAATGTATGTAAGTAAGTTGTACAACTAAATCTAAGCGTATCAATAGAACGCGTTATTTTAATTTATAATACTAATGGTAATCGATTACTGTTGTATTTTTTCTTCAATTTCCCTTGATATATTACTTCAAGGTAATCAATTTTGCATTATGATTTTCCATGTCTCACTGTCTTTAGATAATAGAGTGAATTCCATTATAACTATTTGCTAATATTTTCTCTTCTGAATAGACGGTAGACGTCGAAACCCTATAGGATGAGGAGATGTAATTTCTAAAGTATTCTTTATCGTACTTAGCAGAATAAATATCTTTGATATGAAACTTAAACATTTCACTTAAAAAATGGCTTTTTTCATTTCATTGAATCACTATAATTTGTTTCTCCAGATGGCTTCACGACGTTCATTTTAGTGTGTCCTTTCGATAAACCTTTATTATCATTAATCCTCAAACATTTTCAATTAGGCTCAAGTCCGGTGAGCATGCAGGATGCCCCTGGAAATCGACTCCATTGTCTTGTAGAAAGATCTAGGTCCGTCTTGCAGTGTGGATTGAAACATTATCCTGATAGAACAAGCATCCCTCACCGCAAAAAAAAACGATAACCCTCTTCAATCAAAGATGCTTTTTATAGCATGCTAACATCACCAACTGATGTCTGATGACCCTGCAATACCAGGAGCTCCATCGGCTCTCTGTAAGGAGAGACCCTCCATAACATTACGGACCCTTCACCACAATGACGTGTGGAAAAAAATGTTGTCATACCAATATCGATGGAAGTCATCAGGACCATCTAAATGTAATTTTTTCTCGTCAAAAAACAACTTTCTTCCACTTCTCAATATATATATATATATATATATATATATATATATATATATATATATATATATATATATATATATATATATATATATATAAATCAAACATCTGGTTTATTCAAAATCGATAAACTAGAAATTTACAAGCCTGTTTTCCGTGGTCTTTTATAACAGTGAGTATTTATAATCTCCCTGTGTTTTTAAATATTCAAAAGTAAAAAATGTTATCATATTAAAATTAAAAAAAGAAACTGTTATTCCTCGAGAAAAGTTTCCAATTTCAGCGAAGCAAATAACCGGAAGTACTTCCGGGTTACTATTTTTAAATGAGGAAAAATAACGATTCTAACTACATATGTTTAGCGGTTTTCCTTTCCGATCAGTATACCAGATTTATAAATGAACCATTGCAGTATTTTTTTTTTGTTTTGAAGCCTGTCTTTTTCTTTATACATTATTTTAGTTTTAATTACCGGTGTTGTTTACTTTTTTATTTTTTATTTTCTCTATTTTTTTATAATTGAAAAAAAAAAAAACATTCGTCATTTTTCTTTGTGCGAAACCTAACTGTTTTTGAATACTAAAACGTTAAAACTATTACCATATTAAACAAACTTTTAATATTAAAAAGTAAAAAAATTATTACCATATTGAAAAAAAAAATTTCCTCGACGGTGTCGGTTTTGAAGAAAATTTCCGATTTAAGCCGAGTCGATTACCGAAACCATTGCATTATTTCGTTTTTTTGTTGTTGTTGTTTTGCAGCCTGCTCTTTTATATGTTATTTTTTTTCAATTAGCGGTGTGACTTTTTTATTTGGTATGTTTTTCTTTTCTCTATTGTGTGCATCGTGCTTTTTATAATCGAAACACACACACACACCTATTCTTGCTTGTCTTTGTGCAAATAACAATTTATATTTTTAAAAAGTTAATTTTTTACTTTAGGGCCACCTCCGCAATATATAACATGGGTAAGTAGGTGGTGTTTATTCTGAAAGCTGTTCTTAACAAGCCGTTTTTTACATGGGGAGGTTAGAGGTGTTTATTCTGAAAGCGATTCTTAATATGGGAAGATTGAGGGTGTTTATTCTTAAAGCCGTTCTTAACATGGGGAGATTGTCAGTTTTTATTCAAAAAGCCGTTCTTAATATAGGGAGGTTGAGGGGGTTATTCATTGCCGCCAGTGAATTATAGTGCATAACACAGGTCTGCTAATGGTAAATAAGATTTTCTTATTCAGCATCGTCGAAAACCTTTAAGTGTAGTAATTTCAAAACAAAGACACAAAGCATAAGTAAGAAGATGTTGTTTTTCGATAAAACCTCTTTTATTAAACTTGAAAGTATACTTTTATTTCGGAGTTGTTTTTATTAAGGAAAATATGAATGTTTTTTTCTTTATTAAAACTGTGACACTCAATAGGCTGTGCTTTAAACTAACAATTTATTAGAAAAAAAATTAAATTTATACTTTAGGTCCACCTCCACAATTTTAACCATGGGTAAGTAGGGGTTGTTTATTCTGAAAACCGTTCTTAACATGGGGAGAACAGGGGTATTTATTCCAATAGCCATTTTTACATGGGGAGCTTAGGGGGGTTTATTCTGAAAGCCATTCTTAACATTGGAAGATTCAGTGTGTTCATTCCTAAAGCCGTTCTTAACAAGAATAGATTATGGGGTTTTATTCAAAAAGCCGTTCTAAGTATTGGGAGTTTGGGGGTGTTTATTCACGGTCACATATATTCGGCGGGTTTCTTACACTGTTTTGTATAGTGGTTTACTTATTTTCCCTCACCTAACATATTCAACAGAGTCCACAACCATTTGCCTTTTTCAAATACATCGATAAAGAATGTGCTTTTCCGAGCTGAGTAAACCTTTTACATTAAATAAGAACACTAAAATATTATTCAGTTATGTCGAAACGTAAGATACCTTACATTTGGTTTCATGTATTTGTTTTGGACAACTTTTCGAACCTGTGTATAGTAACCCTCCTTAACTAAAATACTAATTGAAAAAAAAAGATGTTTGATTACAAAATAAAAACAACAACAAAAACACTCGATTAACCATTTCAAAATTATAGCAACGATTGGCTTAATCAAATGACTGCTGGTCGATCCCAAGACATGATTGATGGAAACTTCTAAGGATCCGGGTCAGATTCTGCAAACGTACCTTTTTTTATTTTCCTATTTTTTTTACACATTTGGATTGGATTGTTATACTAAGAATATTAGAAACCTGCATTTTCTCTTTTCCCCCCATTACACAAAATCGAACCAGAGCAACACGTGGCAGGGTACAGCAGGTATATATATATATATATATATATATATATATATATATATATATATATATATATATATATATATATATATGTATGTATATGTATGTATGTATATGTATGTATGTATATGTATGTATGTATATATATGTATGTATATATATGTATGTATGTATATATATATATGTATATATATGTATATATATGTATGTATATATATGTATATATATATATATGTATATATATATATATGTATATATATATATATATATATATTGGCCGCTGAACATTCACAAGATACCTAAACCTATATATAGCATAAAGACGAGTCCCCTGTAGATTTTCCACAGGTACTGCTATACAACGAGACAGTACTGTATGTAGTTGACTATATTCAAACCCCTCACCATTGGGTCGTTAAGCGATTAAGCGAAGTCCGCTCTCAGTTTGTTTGTAAACAACCTATCAGCTAGAGAACTGTAAAGTGTTGGGCAGCATTTTATCTAATAGACGTTTGATGAATCATAAACGAGTACCAATTCTGAGTCTAGTGGTTAGTGCTGCCGACTGTCAACACGATTTATGTACGATTGATCAAAGGCCGGGGAAAGGTGCTAGTCTAACTACACTGATGATTTGTGATACAATGATGCAGTGCTGTGTGGATTAATCTCTCTCCCCCCCTCTCTCTCTCTATATATATATACATATATATACATATATATATATATATATATATATATATATATATATATATATATATATATATATAACTCTCCATATAGGGTCTGTAATATCTATTAAGGGTTCCAAAAATAACAAACAACTAAAATATAACTTTTTTTCATTTTTTGTTTACAATGATACATTTAAAACTGTATAGAGGTGATTGCCCATGTATATTTGTCAAACTCTTTACAAATGTACGTATTTTATTTTTGTTTGTTTATTATAATAAATGCATATATTTTTTCTTTTAGCGCTGTTGGATAATAAACATTGTTAAAAGTTATCTTTCTATTTATCTTGTTATTCAATAAAACTCTTAAAATAGTTCATATTGGGAGCTACTTACTGTTTGTAGAATAAAATGCAACAACGGGTTTTAGCTGAGGAACTTTACATAAATTAGCTTAGTTGAGTATATACAAAATAACCTTGAACGGGCGTACGCGACAGAGGATGTCACGTTAAGGAGATATGTCTTTTAATAGGTTATATCACCGGAACTGGGGTCAAGAGATTGGGAGATTTAATCAGTCAGGTAGTTGCAGTTTAGTCACGAGAGAGAATAGACGTACTTCAAGCCAGGATGCAAGACTGTAACGAATAAGCATGTAAACGAAATGCAGAGTCAGTGAAGACCAGTCGAGACAACTGAAATAAACGTATAGTTTTTAAAATATAAAGTGTTGTTCTGTGATTTCACAAAAGTACGAAGAACAGATTTCTCAATTGGTTATGGTTGGTCGTGTCATGTTCCATCACGGATACAAAGCCTGAAGGGTGTATGGAGATTCGGTGTAAAAAAAAAAAAAATAACATACAGCCACAATAATGTTTCTAAAAAAACAAAAGAACAAAATGCACCCGCACACACGCACAACCGTTTATGATGAAAGAAAAACATACGTACACACATATATGTAAAACTTTATATGTTGAAAATAGTTAAGAAAATAGAACATTTTACATATTAGTGAAAATCTTGTAACGAACAGAAGAAAAAATACCACTCGATGTAAAAATTAGAAGGAAAAAATTGCAGGTTGTACAGTTTAAAATAATCGATGCGCCGAGGAGAGAAAGACGATGAGAAAATGTAACTTCAACACACACAGTTGAATGCATCGGATTGTTTAGAATTTGTGTCAATCATGGTGACAGGATTTAGATCCGTATAGGTTCGGTCACATACAATTTATAAAAGAAAAATGCCATCGCTCGTGTTGAACTTTATTAAAACCGTGGTACTCAATAGGTTGTGCTTTAAACTAACAATTTATTTAAAAAAAAAAAAGTAAATTTATACTTTAGGTCCACCTTCACAATTTTTAGCATGGGTAAGTAGGGGTTGTTTATTCTGAAAGCCGTTCTTAACATGGGAAAAACGGGGGATTTATTCCAATAGCCATTTTTGTTACATGGGGAGGTTAGGGGCGTTTATTCTGAAAGCCATTCTTAACATTGGAAGATTTAGGGTGTTCAAAAGCAATGGACAGTTTCTGAATATTGTGAACATTGTTTTTTTTTTCCAATTTTAAACGGCATTTATTGGACACTTTAAAAAATGGAAAAGTTGGGTTATGTCATTTAATTAGAAGTTAATGTTAAATATTACAATAGACAAAATGAGTATTGATTATTTTTACTGTATTATGTATTGTATAATTGTTGTTTCCAGGAGTCTGCAAAATATTAATAACATTTTTAAACAACAGAAGTTAAGATTAAGATTACATATTCGGCCTAGTCAGTTTAAAAATTTAAAAAGGAGCCAGGATTAAATTTAGGTAGGCGGTTAACTACTTTTTCCTTTTGGAAAACGATTAACAGAACCTAACAAGGGGGGTTTTCATAGGTTTTTCGGTTATGAAAAATGCTATTTTCGCCCTCTGTATCTAGCTTGATTAAGCCGACCGCGATTACCAGATGAAAGATCATATTGTTCACGGACAATCGAGACAGGAGTACTGCGGCTTGAAACGCTTGTTGCTGCGAACAGGGATCGCAATAAACTGCACCGACATAGATTTAGCTTACAGATAGGCCCAGTCTTAGAAGTAAGAGAACTTTCAACACAGGAGCGGACGTGTAGTGATGGCGTTGCCACTATGTATTGAATGTGAAGGAGGAGAAAAAAATAAAAAATATAGAAGAGCTGCCGCTTACACATAAGAACTTTAGGAGTAAAATGTTGCCTTATTGTGAATTATATTACCGAAAATTTATATCTCAGATGTTTCCAGTTTAATATTCTGAAGTGGTCCGAGTAAGACATTTAGAGAAATCACACACCTCATCATCGTGATAGCTAATACTTTATTGGAGCGCTTTGTACCGTTGCCGCATATGGGGTTCAAATCACCTCGATTAAGGGTTTTGTTAAAAGAGGTATTACGTTTTTCCACTCTCTGATTTGGAAGACTAAGGGGGCATGTATGATCATTAAAAGCATAGAAAGGTTTAAATATTAACGCATGGAAAGAGGAGTCAGAAATCTTTCGGCTGAGATGTCATCAAATGATAAGGCGTTAAATAAGGCGGGAGGTGCCTTGATTTTGGAAATAGCAGGGGTGGCTTACGTGGCAGCCGTTTACGAACACGAGGGTTGCCGTAGAAAAGGGGTCCGATCGAACAAACCAAAGAAAACGGTAGATATAGAAAACATATGTCTGCGCCGTATAGTGGGGGGAAAAGGCGTCGATAAATTGAAAAAAATGCATATT
Source organism: Euprymna scolopes (assembly GCF_053919585.1). Taxonomy (NCBI): domain Eukaryota; kingdom Metazoa; phylum Mollusca; class Cephalopoda; order Sepiida; family Sepiolidae; genus Euprymna; species Euprymna scolopes. The sequence continues at coordinate 67,666,091 of NC_136486.1, read as the reverse complement.
AGAGATCTTCTCTCACGTTGTTTGGCTCGCAAGTGTGAAGAAAAATTGAGAATGAGGAAATTAAAAAAAATATATTCATAGGTATACATTCGGAAAAATAATAAAAGGAAGAAGGTTGGATAATCAACACTGTCAAAAGTTAATTAGTTATTATCGATCTATCAGTCTTTTTCTCTATTTATCTATCTATTATATCATTCTTAAAAAAAGTTTATATTGGGAGTTATTTGTTGTTTATAGAGCAAAGTGTAGCAATGAATTGTAGCTGAGGAACTTTACATAAATTAGCTTAGATAAATGTAAACAAAATAACGTTGAACAGGCGCACGTGACAGACGATGTCACGTTAAGGAGATGTGTCTTTTACTCGGTTACATCACCGGAACTGAGGTCAATGGGTCGGGAGTTTTTAATTAGTCTGGGAGAGTTGGTGTTTAGTTAGCAGAGTGAATAAACGTATTTCAATCCGGGAAGCGAGGCTATAATGAATAAGCATGTAAACGAAATGCAGACTCAGTGAAGATCATTTTCGACAACTGAAATAGATTTATACTTTAAAAATATAAAGGTTGTTCTGTGATTTCATAAAAATAAAAAAGAAAGGACGAAGGTCTCAATTGGTTATGGTTGGCCGTTTCATGTTCCTGTGTGAAGATAGAAGAACTATTGGAAAAAGAAAGGTATGAAGCATATACTATTATTTTTATGAAAAAATGATACATAATGTAAATATGAACTGTAATATATACCCGTGTGATAAAAGATGACTCAGTTTATACGTCGATATCATATCCTTTGGCTAAACAATATGCATACAATATATACGTTTATAACAAGTGTTATAAGAACAATATCACTCTCAATACAATATCAGTATTTGAATATCTCAGCCAATATATAACATATGACACATTTTATCACTGCCTATATAACAGCGCAACTGTATTTTAAAGCGGCTCAAATTTTAAGCAACTAACAGATGATCATGTTTTTATTATCAGAGAAAACTATTTGTTGGTTTAGTTTTATCGTATAATGCTGTTTTAATTTACATACCCCAAGCATTGTAAAAGTGCACATGTTATTATTGATTTTAAAATCATATTAAACACCTAAACGTTCTGGTAACAAGCTTTTCACAATACATCACTTATATTTAAATTAAATGCACGAAGTATTTGTTAGTTCTGGACATATTATATTTGAATTAAATGCGCGAAGTCTTTGTTAGTTCTGGACAACTGTAAGTTGCAAAAAGTTTAATATTTTACGATGCGGACAGGACTTATTTATTCATATTGCTTTCCGTGTTAGAAAGATCCACAATAAGAGATCAACGTAATCGCGTGTAAAGAGAATTATGTATATGTTTTCCCCTATGATAAAAAACGTTGTGCAAATTTAAATGAGCACGTAAGTTTAAAATTGACGTGGATCTCTTGGCCTGGATGTTTAAAACTTCACCGTTGAAAAGGACCGCACACATCTTATTTGTTTTAGTGACACAATGCAACAAGTAAGAAAAAACATAAACCTTTCTATCCTGACTAGGGAGATATGACGCGCAAAATTTGGATTTATTTCCATATATATATATATATATATATATATATATATATATATATATATATATATATATATATATATATATATAAAAGCTAAAATGAGTTCATGTATGTATGTTCACTTTTTGTGTATGTATTAAATTTTTTTTTTCAGAGAAACGATCAGTCGCCTCATAACTTCTTAAAACTTTTTATATCACGGCTAAATGATAATAGCTACGACGTAACAACGGTGTCCGCTCTCTATTTAATTTCCGGACTTTGAAACGTTAAATATTCGACATTTTCGGATCGGCATATTTTACTTTCGTTTTTCGGTATAAAAAAAAAACATAGCGAAATTCGATTCGAATAACTGCCTCCCGGCCCTCCGTGGCCCGGGCGACAAGATTAAAGAATTGTATCTCTTCCGACAGACACTGCAAGCAAAGAGCATATGTGGGGGTAACCCCACATATCAGACTTATCAGTTACAATCCAGCTCCCATTTCCCACTCATCGGGAGCTGGTCCCCCTTTCCCCCCTCTCTCTCTATATTAAAAAAACGGTATTGTGCCTAATTTGCTCAGTGGGGTATTAAATAAATACAACTGCCCCCTATCCTTCGCGGCCCGGGTGAAAAGATTAAAGTGTAGTATCTGTTCCGACAGATACTGCAAGCAAATACCATATGTGGGGGAAACCCCGCATATAAGACCGTGGTCAATGTAGGGCCAACCCTTCATACCAATTGTCACTATCCAGCTCCCATTTCCCACCCATCGGGAGCTGGCCCCCTTTTCCTTACCTCCTCCTTCTCTCTCACCATTAAAAAAACTGTATTGTGCTAATTTGCTCAGTTGTGAAGCAAATAAATACAACTGGCCCACGGCCAGTGTGTCTCTAGAAAGCTATTTAACGTTTGGCCAATGTTGGCTTATCGTCATGTTAGACGGTTGCTTTCATTTCGAGACCAGACCCTCCCCCTAATAAAAGGGAGCTGGTTTTCCGCAAATTTAGGTACAACACACACAAACCCGGTTATTGGCCTCTTTAAAAACTGTCTCACAGAAAATGTTAACTTCTGAATATATATTGCTTACGATCGCCGCATGTGCATTAAGCTTTTTCACATAAAAAAGAAGCCAACAGACTCGCGGTAAATAAAACACTGTCCCGCACTCAAAGTTCACGTCAATAACTCGTCAAAAACGGGCACCTGCCAGGTCGCACTTTTTTTTCACATTTTATTATTTTCCAACTGCGCGTCAAGGCTTCGTTTTTTTTTTAAACAACCAACGATTTTTTTCTTTTCACTTACCCAAAAACACGCACACCTACAAATACCCTGAAAAGCCGGATACCCCCTCTAGTATATAATAAAGTGACTACGGATAAAATAATCGTAGGTTAGCAACAACAGATGTCATACAAATTCAATACATGTAGGCTAATAGGCATTATCTTATGTAGCTTTCTAACAATATTTTAGATACATTCAGTCGATATATTCAAGTGCTTTATTGCATCCTACGATCAACACCATCACAATTGCAACACGTTTAAAAGACTGAATCCCTATTTACGTTATAAATATTTAGTCCTACCACTTGTCACGGAAATAATTCTGAACGTTCCACAGGTTCTGTTATTACACTGAACGCAAGTGGCTATTATATGCACACATCTTTCTCACTTCTGACCCAGAAAATATAAAACTCCCCCACCAAAGTTCGTTTATTTTAATTGGCTGAGCTTCGAAAATTTTCGTTTTCCGGAACCAAATGCGTCCCATTATAAACGAACGCTTAGTGCCAGAACATTATGGAAGGTAATAAAACGTATTAAATCCAACTTACTTTTTGCAAATACTTTTACTTAGCTCCCCCATATTTGTGTCATTTATGTTTATATTTTTCTCGAAAACAAGACCAACACAAAACATATGGAAATATATTTGTATATGATTTTCTATTTTCCATGCTATTTGACGGTATTTATAAGGAAAAATACGGAAGTTTTTTGAACGAAATAAAACAAACTCATTTTTGACAAGTATTTTATTTTCGCGACATATCTCATTAAATATAATTTCACAATTTTTCTATTTTTTGTTTGCAATATGTCGTAATAAACAACACGCGATTATTTGTAATCTAAATATTTAATATATATATATATATATATATATATATATATATATATATATATATTCATCACATAAAAAATATCTACATAAGCACCTAAAATATAAGTATGATTAGGTGTACTTTACTTTGGACTAAATAAATTATATTTTATTAAATTTCCTAGAATAGCTTGAAGTTTTTAGCTCTCAAATAATTCCGTTTTTTTAATCATTATGCCGAAACAAAAAATATGGAATTTATTGAACGGAATGAAAGAAATTTATTTTTGCAAACATATTTTTTTTCATAAAACTCTGTAATTTGTTCTTATCTTTTTTCGGAAGAAATCGAATTAAATACATGCGATTATTTGAAAGCGAAACTCTTACATATATATATATATATATATATATATATATATATATATATATAAGTAGCTCGGGTGTTTGAGTGTGTCTGTTGAACAAAAAAGAATGTGGTAGTAGGAAGGAAGGCTCGAACCCGTACCGCGAAGGAGGAAAAGAATGGGGTAAAAACCTAACGTCTATGCTGTTACGACCACCGCCAAACCGGAAACGATATTTTTTTTAAATCAAGCAAGACAATCTAAAGTAGAGGACAACTTTAAATAATATCGGCGAAACAGTGCCCCCCCTGTAGAAAAGTGCCTAGTTTAAGTGGAAGATATTAATGTTTTAGCCAATTTTTCGTATGAAAGGTCGAACTTAAAAATGATCTCGATCTTGGTAAAATTCGTCACCTCTATTAAAAGTTTAAGGTAGACATGCAAACATACATGCATACATACATTTATATATCGGTAACTAAAAATTTTCGACAAAAACCGATGAAAAAGCTTGCCCTATCTCTGAATATCCTTTTTGTAAAATTTCAAATATTTAGGCCAGAAATTGTCTGAGTAATTTGGGAGAGACCGCAGAGGTAATTTATTTTAACTTTGACACCTTTTTTGACCCCTTAATATTTACTGCTTTGCGCTCAAATCAAATTATTAAGTTGGATCTATGTCCAAGGAACATATATCTAAAATTTAAAGCGCGTAGATCCAAAATTGTCGTTTGGTAGAGTTCTCAAAGATAAAATCGTTGAACTTTGACCGCTTAATCGCAAAATGTCTGACCGAAAATGAATCATATCGATTTTCCCAAATCTCAGTACACTGTATATCAAATTTCGATTCTGTAGATTAAAAATTGATATAGTTATTACGTAGGGAAATGTACACAGACACACACACACATACAGAGACACTTTCTACTTATATATATATATATATATATATATATATATATATATATATATATATATATATATATGACATGCATCGATTTTAAATATCACCAATCTACACAAGCATATATAATAGTAGTGTAATTACGTTTAAAATCCATAATTGTTTATAAATTTACGCATAAACTATATGTTTTTTTTCAATTTGGCTTTTTAGTTTGTGAAAATGATTCTGTACATATCAATTTAGCCTTTTTTAGCATTTGACTGTAATATTTAGTTTCAAATATTGAGTAAAGTATTGCAACCTCATTAGAGTCAGCTATTAAATACGTTTACTTTTTAAGTACTTTAAAACACACACATAACTTTCAGATTACAAAATACTCGGGCCCTGTCGGTGGGGCATAAGAATACGCCGAGTGCCCCCTTGCAGAATGTAAAAGTCACTCAATCGGGGTCATGGATATGACCTTAAACTATATCCAGTAGAGAGGCCCCAGCTTGTGGGCTTTGGGGAGTGTGGAGCCACCCTTTAAGTACCATTGCTCACATGTCCACTCTGACCCGGATTTGTAGTACCTGTTAGGGTCCCAACTATGGGTTAAATAGAAACTAACGTGAAAACAACAAATATATTTTATTAAAAAAAAATTCTTAAAAATCTTTGGATTCGGCATTAAATAACCCGAAAAGAGTTGATATGCCGTAAAACAAAAAACAACCAACCAACAAAATACTCATGATAAAAAAAAGAATTAGTGGACATACAAAATGATTCCATTACCATTTACTGTTTAAATTGTCTAGTCTTCATAAGTTTTTCAGAGGATTATCTGCGTTTTCACGCTTAAATCTGGAATTATAAAGTTCTACTACAATGAAACCCTATATGTTGGCCACTCCCATTGTTAATGCTTCTACAAGCATTTAGATTTTTCCTTTTCAATTTTTCGCATATTTATCTGGCGCTTATAATAGATAACACGCTTGGCTTTTACCTAACAAAAATACCTTGGAAAAATCTTTTATAAACTTTACCAACAAGAAAAGTACAAGATTTAAAAGCTAGGTGCAGCGTTAACTACTGCATTGTTAAAAATTGGGGTTCTATTTATTAAAAGCTTATCATTACAAATTTATACCCAACTATTACAGTCATAACAAAAACTACATAAAATATCATTATTTTTTTACTGGAGATTAAGTCTGTAGTCGATGATAATTGTCGAGAAAAAACTACGACAAAGTTAAAACGAAAAAAGTAAAGGCTATGGGAATCAATGTTTTGGGCTGCAGCAGTGGTTTCCGATTGTTTTATTTCCTCTTGTCATAAAGTTGACACGTTAAGTAAACGCCCAGAATAACAGCAGCATATAATCAAATTCCCATGATTAAAATAGGTGTATAGACACTAACGTTTTAGTTCGACTCGGTATCTTCATTTTGGTAACAGACGCTAGTGGCCCCTATTTTACTGGGTCGGTACTAGCTCCGACTAACAAACGTGGTTGGCTTTTTTGTTTGTATTTTTCAGGTGATATTGGGAGCATAATTTCACTGGAAAACATCGGTACACGGTCTGTTATGAAATAAATAAATGTTTGTATACTTTTTAAAATACATGCGTTTAATTTCTATCTAAAAATTACAATTTTACTTTGAATTTAAACAATTTTTATAACGCATATAACACTCATAATTAATACATGCGCCAACACGAGGATCTTCTTTAAATTAACATATTCAATAAAAAAAAACAACTTTTATTGCGAATACAAAATCGTCAGATTTATGTGTAAATATATATATATATATATATATATATATATATATATATATATATATATATATATATATATATATATATATACAAGGGGACCTTGAAAAAGTTTCCAGACTTTAAGAAAATGGGCGCATTTATTTGATAGTAATCATATTAAAATTTAATCTGATTCGTTGTAAACTGTACTGGCTTGAATATTTCATTGAAGTCCTACTATGGGGGCGTGTTAACGACGCTCGCCACAGTCTCGTTCATCTCCTCAATTGTCTTATAACTCCGGTCTCTAAGATTTTCATTGAGCTTGAGGAGTAAACAAAAGCCTCATGAAGTAAGCTATGGAGAAAAAAGAAAGTAAGGAACGGTCCACATGCCTATCTTGATCAAATATTTTCTAATGAGCATGGATTTGTTAATTTGTGCATTGTCCTGGGGGAAATGTCAATGACCCGATTTGAAGACTGGACTTTTTTGACGGAATATCTTCCTGAACTCTCTTAAAACATCAACATAATATTCTTTGTTGATTATCTATTACATTCTGTCTGTACTGTAAAAAGTAAGGATGATCATAGGTTTTCGCGGGACATTCTTGCTTCTGAGAGGGCGAGCATGTTTAAACTAGAATGCTGTCTCTTAGTTGCTGAATCATAGCCATATTACCAACTTCAATGCAGGTCACCAGAGCGTCACTAACTATGGGAGGTGAATTGTTTAGCTCGACCATCCTCCTACTGTCATTCTAACGTAGTGTTTTCTATTGTTCTCCGAGCACCCTTGGAAGAGAGTTCGCGCAACTTCTCCACATTTTCAGTTCCTAACGAATTATGTTTTGTATAGTTTCGACACTGGCATTAAACATTGCACATTGTTTCTATAGACACACGATGGCCCTTTTCCATGGAAAATTCTATCTAATAAGGTCAATATTTATTATGCTTGATTCAGGCAAGATGATGCAAAACAGACTGAAGAATTTCATACGTTTCGATGGCATCTTTCCAAGTTTAAATCAGAACCTTCTTACATATACTTCGGCTAAAGTGTCCTCACGTCCAAATTACATTTTTGAAATTCACAAGCTGTGCCAATAAACTTTAAATTGGTGTATTCAAATTAATTCTGTAGCAGTCGTTTATCCTAAAGTCATATATATATATATATATATATATATATATATATATATATATATATATATACGCACACAGAAACACATATGTATATGCACATATATATATATATATATATATATATATATATATATATATATATATATTTATGACTTTTGTGTAGTCATTTGTAAAAAATGTTAAGTGTTAATGTAGGCTCTATTTCGGAAATCAAGCGTCGATGATTTTATTTCAATGTTCTAGTATGTATGGTGTATCTGCATACACATTTGACTATAAATATATCCTTAAAGAAAATAATCTAATGAACAATAACCCTCGCTTAAAACGTGTCCATGTCACAAGTTCAAACTTCTCATCAAATATAAATTGGTCGTATATATATGTACAGATAGTTTTGCACAATTTAGAGAAACTACTCATGTGTTTATTGATAATTCACTAAAAGTATAGTAACTCAAAATAACCAACACTACAATTAAAGCTGTTAGAGTTGTCACTGTAAAGTACACCACATCTCTCCCTTTCTTTCTCTCTCTCTCTCTCTCTCTCTCTCTCTCTCTCTCTATACATATATATATGCATAGTTATATATATATATATGCATAGTTATATATATACGAATTCTAATATAATAAAATGATAATAATGACATAATAAAAATGATAATAATGATATATAATAAAATGACGACGATTTTTTTCTCTCTACAAAAAGACAATATTGATTCGAAAACGGAAACGACATATATAAATTCAATATGTTCACACGAGCACCCTATATCTGGTGCATGTTTTCCAGGCATTACTTTCCCTGTAACCAATATTGTATCATCCTATATACATTCCGGCAGAATTCAAATGCACACATGTAGACGGAGTAGCACAATATTTACTTCAACAATACTTTCTTCTGATACATACTCATCACTCACTGATGCCGGTATAACATTATAATTCCTTACAACCTATGAGGGGATGATAATTTATTCGCCATCGTTCTTCCTTTTTTACTATCTTATTTTCAATAAAAATAATGATCGGAACCTTTACATTCATTACCTGATTTGCATGTGATTTCATTGGGTACTTTCTCTCATTCTGTTAACCCATGTTTATCGCTGTTTCACGATTTCGACCGGTTAGATAGCGCCTGATCTAATTTCAACTACTAAAACAAATATCGTTACACACATATTTTGCCTACTCGAAGAACGCTTCACTCACAAACTTTCATACCAACAGTCGTACATCGACAAGGCCAACTATGACATACTCGTTTTTCCCGTGATAGTGTCGTCCGACATTCTCTTTCTAGAGAAAAGTCATCCGTTCTCATAGCACCATAACTCGTCCTTGCATTACTAAAGATATTTCTTACTAGAAGTAACGTAATACTGCGAAATTATAGCATTAAATATTTACATTTCGATACATGCACCTTGCAACGTCGTATACGATACACTCATTTATACACAGACTAATTAGACTACGATATACACACGATGGCTGGATGTTTAAAAAATATGATAAACGCAATATTTTGTTCGATAAACTATAATGTAACAGTTATTTTTTCGCATATATCTAGTTCCTTATAATAGTAAAATATTCCTTATTCAGTGTATTTTATTTTGTTTTTACTCGTCGCAATTATAATCATGAATAGAGGGGGTATTACTTTGAGCTGATGCCAGATAATTTATGTAACTAGTAAAAAAAGGGGGAATATTTAAAGTATTAGGAAATGCATGGGAACATGACGGTTTAAACATTGTAAAGATTATTTGCCGGCAACATATTTTACAATAATGTTCGTTCTTAAGGTAACCGAAAACCTTGAAAATTTAACTTCGTTCAGGTAATTTTTCCATTGGTCCCGGTTAACATTGGTCTTATGTTACATGTATACTTTTATACAGTACCAAAGCTTACACTACATATAAACCAGTCCATACTTTTTTTCTTACACACCCTTAACAATAATATATTGCATAACTGGAGGGGAACAAACTTATTTTAATACGAGATCTTACTAAATAGAGCGTGCCTCGGGGCTCGTTTCTCACAATTATTTATAAACACACACTCATGAAGCATCACATTTTTCATAATAAAATTCAGTCCTTCAATTTTCTGGTTATTAAATCTATCTTAATAGATATGTTAATTATTCACATCTAAACCGTGTTATCGCCTACAACAGCAACCATCAGTTCGAAACAGGAAAGCCTCTAATTGTTCGGCACTCCCAGTCACTGACAGCCACAATCATGAAGGTGTTAACGCAAAAAAAAAATTACTTGGCGGCGCCATATTTAACTGTGATATTCGTTCTTACCGTACCAGATTACACATTAAAATCAATTTTTTAACGGATTCTACCATTCGTCCACTAAAGTGCATGGACTTCTTCGTCATGGATGCCTCCTATTATACATTACCGCAGCTTATATTACAAATTTCATAGTCAACGGCCAACAGTGCTTGTCATTGTAGTCAGAGAGAGTATTTAAAAGCAGTCCAATGGGAATCCTACTGGTCATAGCCGACAGTAAAAAAAAACCGCGAACATACACTGAAAGTAAGAAAGGAACTAGTGTCTATCCCTAAACGTGTACAAATTACAAGTAACATCCCAAAACAACATAAACCGATAGGCAACGAGGGGTACCAGTATCCTACAATACACCATAGTTGAAAAAAAAAACGATATAAGTTCGAAGCAGTGAAATAGAGGATGATATTGATCATGACCGCCACTGACTACCAGTTAAAAAGGCAGGCACATACATTCAGTGCAATCCAGTAGCCGCAAAGAAATCTCTATAGATCAACCGTATTCGTCAGTAATTGTTTTTTTTACATCTTATTTATTCTATTTATTTTTCACAAAGTAACTTGCCTCGATTAAGACCGGAAGCTTATTATCGCCTAACAATATTGTTTTAGACTGAAACACAATTTATTTTAGGTATTGAATTATTTTGTTTATCTAAATTTATAAAATAATGTCGCGTCCAAAATTAAGGGGCAGAATTTTAAAACCTAATATTTGTTAGGAATAGCAACTGTAAAAAGCTGAAATTTTGAAAACAGTCACTGTATTAATTAAATATTTCTATCCTTTCGCTGTAGAAATGACTACTTCTTATTTCGTCGTCACGTAAACACGTGACGACGAAAGAAGAAGTAGTCCACATATACTTATTTGTATCTGCAAATAAAGAAACGGTAATATAAAACATTAATAGGAAGACACTTAATCCATTTCCGTATTCTCTGAAAAGGGATTTACACCTAGAGACATTTAAATCCTTCTATCTCAGTTGGTGCCTCCGTCTTGCGCATGAATGCACAAAGAAAGAAGCAAGGACGTCAAAAGCTGCTTTTATCAGTTCAAACAACTTTGTCGAAGAAACATGAGAACGAACAAGAGACAATTCAAAGGAAAACATGCGTATAAATTATACTTGCAACTTTACCCGGTGATATTCTGATTCGACGGAAGAAAACGTGACATGCATTATATAGTACGGTGTAAGACCGAAATGCTTATATGTTTATTTATGTTCACAGTATGGATCAGTTCCTGGTTTCTGTCTTAAAATTAACTTAAACATCAGTTAGTATGGAGTAAAAAATTATAGAATTATAAAGTACTTAAGTATTGAATGCTCGATTACTTTCATAATAAACGGGGGATTGGTCAACCCTTACTCAACACAGATCAATTAAACACCGCTCCCAATAATGACTTCTATTTTTCACATACATTTTAACACACACATTCACACACAAGCACACACACACACATACACACATACACACACACACAAACATATATATATATATATATATATATATATATATATATATATATATATATATATATATATATATATATATATATATATATATATATAGTAGAATATCGAAACATGCCCAGGACTGTGCGGCAACGCATTACAGCTGATGTAAAGAAAAATTGAAAGTGTATCTTTTTCGTCTTTGGTATTGAACACTCTTATATAAATGTCGTTGTATTTCACTGGTTACCTGACCTTTGAAATATAGCATCTCAAATTATATATATATATATATATATATATATATATATATATATATATATATATATATATATATATATATGTGTGTGTGTGTGTGTGTGTGTGTGTGTGTGTGTGCGCGCCGAAAACCAATATCGCATTTTAAGTTTCGCAAATAAATATTTTAACAGGTATTCAAATGTAGGGGAGACTAAAACTTTTTGCTATGGTTTCAAATGATCTGAAATAACTGGAAAAGGGAGACTTGATTCCAAATATTTCGTATATGTTATATCTTCCCACTTTGAATTTTATCATATAGCGAATGTCACAGTTTATAAGGATAATTTGATATGGGGAATAGTCTTAATCCTATCCTATTTCCACGAGTGGAGGATTGACATATGAGAAATATTTGGAATCAAGTCTCTTCTTGCTGTTATTTTATGTTATTTACAGCAGTTTTAGTATTCCCTCCATCTAAGTCTTAAGTTTTGGGCATATGTATATATATATATATATATATATATATATATATATATATATATGTATATATGTGTATATATATGTATGTATATCTGTATATATACATATCTATATATATATATATATATATATATATATATATAAACGGAACTAAAGCCTTCTCATATTTTTTCTGTTATAAGTGTTGTTCATAAGTAAATCATGGCGATCGCGTTCGTGGCTTTTATAATTAAATATGGGGAAATGTTTACGTCTTTTATAACTGAATATTTAAAAATATGCGTGGAACTATGTTTATATGATTTCTAAATCCACGTTTCTTCACTAATTCCAAAGACACAACTGTTTTGCATTTTGGTGATCAAGTAAATTTACTCAACAAATTGTTTTAGTTCGGTGTTTCCCTAATAGACACAGTCAGGGAGGGTTATTTATAAATATATTGGTTTTATAAATAAAAACTCATATTTTAAATGTTGAGATTTTATTTAAAGTTTTTAATGTATTCTCTAGGAGATGCATCGAACAAATGACATATTACTGTTCTAAATTACTGATATAAAACCATGTGTTATGAAAACATAATTTTCGGTTTTTACCAACTCTCCACAGAACAAAATCATTAAACCAAATCTGTATCATTTTTCTAAACCTCTGGCGATGAATAAATTAAACGTTCAAGATTGTCTCAAATTGAAATATCAGATAGAATATCGCACAGAATTGTGCATTATGTATATCCATAATTAGAATTATAATTTAGTTTTTCGAATAACAACGTAAAACGATATATTTATAAACAAATATTTAAGAAAAGCTGTCTTTTAATTTACCCAGATGGAAATGAAACAAATAGTTATTACTCTGTAGAGCCTATGGTAGCTATTCTATCAATTACCATTCTAGTTACTCGCGTTCACAGATATCAAATATATAATTGAACAGACATCTTGTTCGATCTACTCTTTTATTGCATGCAATATTTTGTTTCTATGATCAGGGAAAAGGTATCATACTTTACTGACATGTTGTTACTTTTGTCAGAGCCGGTTTATAGCGTAATCGGATTTTCCATTTTAATAGGCGATCCTTTGTCTAACTTAAACTTGCGGGTCGGTTAATAAAAAGAGACTCCTTGGCAAGGCGTCACTCTGCGTATTGCTTTCGTTATACTCCCATCTGAACCATTGTTCTTACGGTGTAATTGCACGTTGTCTACATAACAACGTAAAATAATTTTCAATACGGGGGGAGGGATTTATCACAAACATTGTGATATTTAAAAAGCCAAGCACGTAAAAATGCAAAAAAGTATAGCATATTCTATTTTACCTTTATTATTTTATTATACAGATAGGAAAATAAAATAATACATATTTTTAATTTGAAAAACGAAATTGTATTTTCCTCGTATCGACATGTGTACAAAAAAATTAGAATACTTCTATATTACAAAGAAAATATGCTAAAATACTGACGTTTAAACCCGTTCAATGCCCACAAGGCTAAGAGGGACAAGTAAAGAAATAGAAATGAACATACACAGAAACATGTAGATACACAAAAAACTTTCTTAACACGCATAATTCATTGATTGAGAACTTTAAACACGCAGGGTTTACGAGAATAATTGCGCGAAAGAGGCATTCTTGATCCAGCCGATGGGAAGACAAATTGACTATTTCCTTTATGTTGCGTGCAGTAAAACTAATGTATTATGTTCCTGCAATTTCACTGCTTTATAAAAAGATAAATAAAATGATAGTGTAACAAAAGCATGATGGTATAAATGATTAAGTAATTTGGTGTACGAATAAGTTAATGATTTGACGTATATTGAATGGCTCCATCCTAGGACACGAATGGGGAAGATAAATCACGTCTGATAAATTCTAATGCAATTTGGAAAGCAGGTGTATAGATTTGTTATGTTCCAGGAGTCGTGATAGGTATCGCATCGAAATACTATTATAGTTGGAACTATATATATATATATATATATATATATATATATATATATATATATAAAGATAGATATAAATCCCCGTCGAATTCGATGTACTTATCATTTATCCACACAGATAATTTGTTTGTAGCGGTAAAGACGTGGTACCAACAACCATCTACACGTTTTAAAACAACTGTTCATCTCAGTCATTGCAATTACAATTGACAACAGATATTAGACAGTTTTATATCAGAGTTACCTCCTGTAGACCCATTAAGACTAAGGTTGCATACATCCAGTGTTTTAAAATGCATCGGCAAATACAAAACGTTGACATTCTACATACTGCTACAGTATTTACCACGCCTAGTATTCACAAATGGTCACCCATTTAGTACAAGATAGACCTATAGTTGCGTAATCAGTGATATAACGAGAACCGTGGTATCAACGTGATTTATATCAACACATTTTCAATCTAAGATAAATCCAAACTAAAACTAAGAAATAAAAATTCCTATAATGGGCAGCCATCTAAATTATTTTGTGTGTATATATATATATATATATATATATATATATATATATATATATATATATATATATATATATGCAAAATAATTTAGAGGGCTGTCCAATATATTCTGTAAAAGTCTGAGGAAGCTACAGATGGCCATAAAAACGGACGGGTAGCTGAAACAATAATGTAACTTAACAGAAAGATACGGTCATAAAAAAACGTATATATATATATATATATATATATATATATATATATATATATAATAGAGTTGTAATGATTTTACTAGTCTACAAGAATATTATAGATTGAAAACAGGATAAAAGCACAGGTATATTAAATATACTCACACTTTTAGCTGGTGAATTTAGTTCAGGAATTGCGTTTCGCGTTTGACCATTATCGTATCTTCTTATATGAATTTCGTCAAATTTCACTCTCCCAAAAACAGACATATAATCGGAGAGCACAATACTTAGCCACTAATTATTTCTGCTCACACATTCTCATCATATATTGTAAATAATGTTTTACAGTAACACTGTTTCTCCAAGAAGAGCGATTATAACATTTTATTTGTTAGTGATCTCCCCTATTCGCCACAACTCCTTTTCGACGAAAATATTGATCGCCTCTTTTTCCAATTCGTCAGCGTTTTCCAGTTATTTTCTGTTGTTCCATTAAACCATTATCCTCTTTATATTTCTATATTTCCAAACGCTTACGTAGCGTATCAACTAAATTAAAACATGACGTACCGCTAGCCGGAACAAAGCTTTGTCTTATCACATCAAGACAAAAAACACACTATAGACTACCACTGCTTCTCTGATAAGCTTTACACATATTTTTACATTTTTTTCTATTCACTGAACGAGTCGCCTACCAAATTCCATACAAACGATTACGCGTCGAAAACAACGACACAACGACATACTCGTTCTCTCTATCCTAGTAGCGTGATACTATGTTCTCGCTTTATATTCTTCCATTTGGATTTAAACAGAGTAGTCTAATAGTCGGGCCTCGCATTTTTACTAAAACAGACGTTACTAAACTGTGTAATTTCAGTAATACATATTTACATTGCATCACAAGTTTAGAATGGCCTAATGTAATAAAACTAAAAAAACACAGCGACGGATCAACTCGGACTGTATTTATACTTTTATTAAAGCGCTTATAACGTATTTTCTGTCGATAAAGTAACTATTTTAATAACTATTGCAGTGTATAACGTAATATACATATAAAACACACACCATTTTCTTCCCCCAAATATCCTGAACCATTTAACTAGAAACTAAGTGTATCATCTGTTCTTACAATAAACTTGATCGTTCCTCTTCAGCTATTACACAATCTCACGCTTGCATAAATAAACATAGGTGTCGCTATGTGTCCGAATTCTTAGCAAAAGAGTAGAGCACTAAATTCAACTTGAATAACACGAGGAATTAAAGAGTAAGCAGCCTCGAGAATATACACGTACACGTGTCAAGTAAATTCTAGTAACTTAAAAAGTCGCTCCTGTTTCAGTAATTACCTATGTATTTTAAATTTACCTACTTGTTTTTCGTACTCGAATGTCTAAAACTGTCGGATTAAATAAAACCCACACGCGGAAAATACCAAACGCTATGTAAAAAGTACAGTTTTGGAATATTTCCTGATTGCATATCTATTATTGTATGCATTTACTGGTGCAGCACTACGAAGGAACATATTTTATCGTGTTTTTTAGATGAGAGATTTAGAGAGTGCAACAGAGGAAGCGAAAATTCTTAAATTTGAGAATGCGTGTATGTCTTAAAGAAAAATATTGTAAAAGGTTTGGAGTTATAATATTTTCCACATCTTTAATCTCAATATTTTGGTTTTATATGAGGAAATATGAGTTTGTTTGTTTGAAACCCCCTATATTTCCTGTTATTATATTATTTTAATGATAATAATATTTTTTATATTATTTTTTTTATAATGAAAAAAAATGGAGGATTTTAAAACAAAAATTAATAATTTTCGTATAAAAGTTTGATGTTTTCTTTACTAATAAAATATAATAATACGAGGGGTGTGCAATGAGTAATGCCCCTGGCCCACTTCACATAGCAGTAGAGTAACGATACTTGGCATTGTTATTAGTCTTTCTCTACAAAGGAACCGCTCAAACTTATGTATTTCTCCCATCGTTTGATACATCTCTGGATACCGTTTTTGTAGAATACCCCAGGTTGTCCCTACAACTACGACGCGACTACATAAATTAAGGCTGCATCATCTTTGAAACGCGTTCCTTTCAAAAACAAGTTCATGGCTGGGAAGAGGTGAAAGTCAGAGGGTGAAAGATCAGGAGAGTAGGGAGGATGGGGAGATTTCATAATAACACGCCAGTGCTTCTGATCTGGCGACATGAGAGTTGTGGACCGGCGCGTTGTCCTGCAGGAGGAAGGTAAATTTGGTGATCTTGCCCCAGCTCTTGATTTTGATAGCTTTCCTTAAATTACTCAAAAGTGGAACATAATAGGCTCCTGTAATTGTGGTACCCTTTGCCAGGGAATCTGTCATCACTACTCCGTCCTAGTCCCGGAAGACTGTGAGCATGACCTTGCCAGCGGAGGGTTTCCCCATTGCCTTCTTTGGAGGTGGTAAGTCCAAGTGCTTCCACTGTATTGACTGGGCTTTGGTCTCTGGATCATAGTGATTGACCCAGATTTCATCCTATGTAATCAGTCTTTTGAAAAAACTTTCACTCATCTTCTTGACACATCTCCAAATTAATGATCCGGCATTCGACGCGTTCTCGCTTCTGGAATGGTGTGAGTAACCTAGGAATTAATCTGGTAGACACCTTATGCATATGAAAATGGTCATGAATTATAGGTTCTACATACCCTGTACTAATTCTGACATCCTGGGCTTTTTGACGAATAGTAATGGGCCGAACTTTCAAAATGGCAGCCACAACTTGACGGACAGATGCCTCATCAATGGGAGAAGGGGGCAGACCAGGTTTGGGAGTTGTTTGCACAGACTTCCGGCTATGTTTGAATTCACAATGCCAGCGTTTTACAAGGTCATATGATGGGGCATTAGCACCATAAGTTTCTTTCATTTCATCAAAAGGCTCCTGTAGTGTGCGTCCTTTCAAATATAAAAACTGGATCACTGCTCGACAATCAACAGGCTCCATTTAACGCCTGACCCAGATCAAACACCTATAAAACAGAAACCACAAGGAGTTCAGAGCTGTACTTTGCCACATAAGACGTAAAGATATAAGTCATTGCACATGCAAAATTTCAGCTAGATCAGGGAAGTAAAAGTCGGTCAGAAGCATTACTTATTGCACTCCCCTCCTATCGTCATTATCATATATTAATTGCAATAAATTAATGATAGTTGTATGCATCAGCCGTGTACTTGCAGAAACTAAAAAAAAAACTGAAAATAAAGGAAGTAATTCTCTCCTAGTAATGCACACTTGCTATTTTTATCTACTCAGGGATAAAGAAAAATAGGCATGAATGAATGAATGAAGTAAGTAGAACATAGAACTGAAAGTCTAGGGGACCTTGCGTCCAGTCAGATTTAGTTACTAATATTAAGATCAACCTGTAATATTTTTATTATTTATAAACTGTTAATATTTATAAAGCTTTTTAATGCATTTTTGAAATCTGTGCGAATTTGGGGGAAAACAATTTCTCTAAAAATTCAATCTTCATAAGAAAGTTAACACTCTAAATATTCAATATTCATAAGAAAGTTTACTTGTTTGAAATTTATGGAAGAATGAATAATAATTGTGGAAATAAAATCAACATCTGAAACTTTAAACAGGAATTTGAAAAAAATATAAGTAATCAGCGGAGCGAGCATAAAAATATAATCGAATAAGCTAAAAGTAGTCCCTGTTAATAATAACAGGGACTACTTTTCGCTTATTCGATTATATTTGTATGCTGCTGCAATGCACTTGCGAAATCTCAAATGCGAAAATCTAAACAGTTGTTTCTCCGCAGTAGTGTAAAAGTGCATATAATTGTATAGTACTTAATATAAACTTGATACTTTAAAAAGATAGAGACAAAACGTGTGATTTTATTTAATTTTGTATAAGAAAGAAACCCCAGCCTACATAAGATATTAAAGAGTCAATAAATTTTCATAAATCGTCTAATAAAAAATAAATTATTAAATAAGCGTAGGGAACGACGTCTTATTTAGTAGACAATAATTCACCGTTCAATGCTTTAAAATATTTTCTTAAACAAAAATACCACAGGAAAAAAACGTACATATGATAATAAAATGCAGTTGCTCCATTTTACAAACTAAATGTATTTTTATACGACAGTTAATTAATTATATGAAAATCGCAATTACCGTCTTAAAACAGCAATAATTGGTTCGAAACAGCAGTACATGCTACTGTTCCCCATTCCCAGCTACTACCTAGCATAACCGCTACGGCAAAATAGTGACAGTAATCACCTGAAATTAACTGTCAATAACTCCGATGTATACATTAACGAAAAGTGCCTGACATTGGATTGCACTAGAATACAGTGGATTGCAGTGCCCGAAAATAAAGACATTCGATTTTATTTAAAAACAGTAAAATACGGGTCAAAACTGGGCATGAAAGATAGTAACCTACAATGGATAGATGGAAGTAACTATCTAAAAACGCCTATAACCACCAGTGCTCGCAATTGCATACATATATTTTCAATCAAGAGCAGTCACATGCACGGCGATATTGATCATAGCCGTGGGTAAACGCCGTAAACAGACAGCGGCAGTAAAGAAAGTTAATCTGTGCCCACCAGTAAACAAGAACAAATGCAAGAATTGCGTTCTTTACAACACAAATCGCCAGTGACGATCACTGTCTGACGCAAGCAGCCTATGAATGAAAATGCTCAACAAAAATTTTGAAACAGTGCTAAACAGATTTGAGTGCGCAACAATCACATGGAGCCCATACTGATCATGATCGCAAATTATTGTCAATTACAAAAGCAACCAATGCCTATCAATACACGACTGTATCTGCCAGTAATTTCCCCAAACCGACGGTACTCTGCAGTAACCCAGATTGTGGACATTAACAATCAGTGGCTTTCACTAGCTGCCACTGGTAGAAAATGGCCCATTGTTGATGCTTGTGTCATTTGAGCCAGTTATTCCAGACCCAACTGTTTGAAAGATCGATGATGAAGATCATAAACAGTTGTGCTTAGGATGGAAACCTCAATGACGCCAGAATTAATGATGTGATAGTTTGATGCTTGCCCATCAACCACTACTCTTATAAACCTAGCAGAGAAGTATGATTTAACAAGCGAGAAGACATTTTTAGATAATCGGTAGCTTGAGATCTTGTCAAGTAGATATTTGTATCACACTCCCTCAAGAGTTGTTTATATGTCAAGAACAATTACACTAAAAACAAGGCGTGCGTCTAGAGAATCTGTTATCATGTGAGAATTTTTTAAATACTGCGCAACTGATGATGGTTTCAAGGGAGTTGTGGGGCATTTGTCCTTAAGACAAGGATTAAACAGTTTTATAATTATGGGCGGGGGGTTATATAATCAGCTTTTTAAGCACTAAAATTAGAATACAATTTACTGCAATCAAGATTTTCTATAAATTAGAATTAAAATTAAAACAACAAACGCGGGTATGATAGTGTTATTTTGGAGGGGTTTGCCGATTGTCTGAAAATAATTTGAAGCTTTTATCCAATGCCAGGAAAGTTTCTTTAGGTAGATGTTTTTTTTCCTGGTATATTTTGACGTCATTCAAAGAGGTATTGAATATCTAAGGAAGCTCTTCACAAAATCGGGTTGTTTTCAGCGATATGAGTAAATATTAAAACAACCGGATCACTACCAAATTTTACAAAAACCCTAAAAAATGGGTGCCAAAAACTCCCGTGTGTTACGCTAATTGTGTGTTGCATTGTGTGGCCTCTTTTTACATTCGCTCTTTATGTTTGTAGGATTTAGGATGTGAAGGCTGTCGTTCGCCGTTAAATGATGATGCCCCTCTCCTTCTTCATTGTTATATCAATTTCAACAGTCTGACATCTACAACTGTTGACCAAGGCTGTCGAATTCATTTTTTTATCTTCTCTTCTCTTCTAGATTAGCATGTAAGACATGGTGGCTTTTTCTTGTTATTGTTTTGTTTTGTTTTGTTTTCCTATTCCAATTTGTATCAAAATTCTTGTGTGCTGCTCGGGCGTGACACTCGCTCGCGCATCAAGTTGAATCTTAGACCGTGGTGGTGTGATTGGTTGATTGCCATGTTATGTCGAACAGCCGGATAACCCGTGCTGTATACGCCATGTTCCGGAGGAAATCGAACTACGGCTGAGTTAGGTCTTGTTCAAAGAATAAACTAATACCCGGATGTTTACGTGTTATATAGATAACATGTTCAAAACAAATGGCGTGTAGCCAACCCACTGTCCAAATCTGATGTGACATGAGGGAAGTATGGAAAATGAGACGTCGTTTTGGTTAAAAATCTGCCTGGCAGGTACGCAACAAAATATAACATCGTGTGCGTTATGTAGTGATCAGCACGTAGTCTGTGCAATTTTATGAGGTTCCTCGGCACGGTAAAACCTTCGACCAGTAATCCGGACGCACAGTGATTCCGATCATGGTGAGCGACTAATCTATTCGAATTCAGTTCCGCTTCACAGTAGTTCCGAAACTAGTAATATCCCAACTGATTAGGTGTCTACTGAAAGTCTGCCCCCAGACTAGACTCCGCAAAAGAGTGAAGCCCTCGTCATTTATTTCCATAAGTTCCCGACGAAGACGAATACTATCCACTGCCCTGTTTGCGATCATGAGATCGGCGGGAAGTATTGGGAAACACGTGACTTATCTGACTAGCGTGGGTGTCGCGTTTATTCAGTTTATGAAAAATAATTAAAAAAAAGAAACGTAAAATGGCGACGTTGCTTTTTTATTCGACACTCCTGTGTGAGTAAAACAACCTCTATGCAAATTGGATTATGACAGGGTGCATAAAGAAAGCAGTAAAAGAAACGACTGGCGAGTTGAAAGATGGGGTATTATGCGAACGGGCGTGTGTATTATCAAAATAATTAAAGCTGACTCAGAAGATTGCAGACAGGATAGGAGAAAACTTTAAAATTCCACTTAAATCAACTTTCAAGCGAGATATTAAAAGTTTACTATTTCTACCTTTGTAAATAAAACACGTGTTAGAGCCATTCGTATGGGGGCATTTATCGGCAATTACAATACTTATCGCAATAGCTTACATTGATTTGCTTGCAGCAAAATAAATCAATCATTTATTTTTTCCGACATGAGCTTCATTGCAAAAAATAGAAATTTAAAAGCTTGAATACAAACGGTGACGATCCTACCCACGTTAATCGGAACAGTAATTTTATTGTTATAACCAAATGTAATCTTGTTTTCCTAAATTGATTAAAATATTCTGCTCGTTTTTTGCACACACTATATAAACAACCTTTTTATTGTTTCATATATTTTCCCTGATTTACAGAAGTTAATTAGTGTTTTCATATGTCTTACATAATTATTCGCGAAGTCAAATAGGGGAAGTTGTTAAGCCTCTTCTGCTTATTTGTAAGTGACTCCTATATAGAAACGGAATCTTTTGTTATTGTTTTTGTTAATGAAATCATGATTTCTGGTAGTGCATAAACATAGCGACATACTATAGCTAGTATACACACATTAATTGTATGAAGTTATGAGATCAAAATAAAGAAATACATACAGTGCAAATTATTATTATTTTATATACGATGGTTATTACATCATCTATGAAAATGGCAACGCTTAATCCAAAATAATACTTACGTGCTATTCTGCATAAGTATTTTAGATGTTAAGCAATTAATAAAAGGCCGCCGCTTCCGATATTAGTCCATATTAAAAAAAAGGTGCATCCTTAAATGAAGCCTGACGTATAAATAAATATGCAATTTAAAAATTTAGAAATCTAAAAATTACACATGTTTTCGGTAATAAGTCAAAAACTACAAACCGGTATTTTTTTTTACATTAAATACATAAGAGTAATACATTATCGACTATAAAATCGTAATATTGTATAAAATATAAAAGCAAAGGATTTTTCTTTTATCTTCATGATTGTTACGCGTACATAATGAAATATTTTTCGAAAAAATATGCAAAAGATGTGCTGAGTGTTTAGAAAATTATTATCATTCTCAATGTTAAATTTTGAACACTACTGGAAAAATGTTGGATACATAAAACTTCCAAAATAAGTTAACATGAGAGATATTTCTAAATGTGAATAAAACCTGCTGGTTTCGTCCTTGCATTTGTACTGATGCCCGTGTAATAACATTATTATGAACGGAAAAGTGAATATAACACGCCAACGTTTGTCAATTTGCGTGTTACCATGGGTAAAACCTAAGAGATTAACGCGACGAAATATATTGCAACCAATGCTCCATGACTTCGCGAATTTCATCAAGTCTGAATTGCATAGCTTTAATCATAGGTATAATCACCCTTGATGAAATAGTAATTGTTATATTTACCACTCGTGGGAAACACTGACTACACATGAAATATTAGCGTTGATTACAAAAACCAAACTTACACACGCAAACAAACAAAAATTACCATTTAATCTACAGGAAATACATTAATGCATATGAATATGAACGCCAGTATCATTGATATGTGTTTTCCATATTTTTCCCTCGTATTCGATTTGCTTGTCGTGTAATTTACACGGCTCACACAATACTGGGCGTGTTACATTCAGTTACTCTTCGTTTTATGGACAATGTTAGAACTCTTATTCGAAATCCGTTACTCTGATTCATATTAAAACATAATTGGAAAGTTCACTCGATTTATATTATTTTGACAAAAACTCCATTAGTGCTATTGTGCTGAATGCAAATAGAAATAAATTACAAAACTGTAAGAAAAGAACAGAAATATCATAATAGTAAAAAAAAATTGTACATTCCATGCTAAAGTTACCTCTGTTGCGTGTAAATTCAGATAATTAAATATAAAAAAAATAATTAATTGTCTATTGCTCGGCTTAACAGTTATTACTTTATCAGTGTTTGTAAAGTGCGGTAAAAGTGTAGTATATAATGGAATTTAAAATGTTTAGGCCCAAAACTGGACATGCATGTTAAATTTCAAATGTTAAGACCACAAAATCCAAATCTTTTGAACTTTGACACCCTGGAAGCCACATTCACGGCAGAAAACATATTAAAAAAAACTTGCCCTATCTCGGAATAAACTTCATGTAAAATTTAAAATGTTTAGACCAATAATTGCCTAATATGTCATTTTTTTTAATTTGACCGAAATTTTTTACCACTCACTTAACATTTATTGTTTTGGCCCCAGATCAAATTAAAACGCTTGATCCCTGTCCAAGGAAACTACAGCTAAACTTTCAAGAGTTCGGTAGAGTTTTAAAGGTCAAATCGTTGAACTTTACCCCCTTGACAGCACAAATCTATGGCCGAACCCCGATCTAAAAATGTTCCCTGATCTCAATACCCCTTATATCAAATCGAGAATCTATAGACTGAAAATTAATAAAATAATTTCGTATGGAAATGTACACACACACACACACACACACACACACACACACACACACACACACAAAAGAAAATTTCACTTTTATAGTTGTATAGATGTATATTTATTAGCGGATGTGTCTCTGCGTGTGACTTCAGTTTCTAAGCAGTCTTAAACGGCTGGGCTGAATTTTTTAATTTTTTGCAAACACACATCATGTGCCCGGAAATATTGTTAGATCTTTGTTCATCGAATTGCCTTTGATTTATATCGAAAATCAATAGTAAAAAAATCGATTATGGAGCAGTTTAATATTCAACTAATCTTACCCCAGTATATAGCTTAAAAACAAGTGCATTTGAAAAGTGTTCTCAAAGCACAGGCAAAAGGCCAAACATCTAAAAGTAAACACGTTCCTTTATAAGACAGGGGCGCGTTCAAATGAATGTTTTTGTGTAAGACCCACTTTTTACACTATAACTGACTTTTGTATATTAAATTTGAATTCAAGAAATTATATTAAAATATTTTTAAAAACAAATCGTAGGTTCTCTACACTGCAATGTTGACGATAATATAGCGTTGACTATATCACTGCGTGAATATATGTGAAACTTTTGGAAATAGATTCCCAATTATAGATTAGAATGATTTGATTTTATCAAATAATTAACGAGTTCCCTTATTTCGATGGCAAATAAGTATTGAAAGTGTGGGAAAATACTTGATCCTGATTAAATCCCGGGCAACATCGAGTAACTTGTTAGTACAATATTTTTCTAAATTAAAGTATTTCACAGGTGTCTTTATAAGTAATGGCTTACCTGCATAACCGTTAGTGTTCCCTGAAATTTTGTAAATAAACACTCAATATCAGTTATATATTTGTTCGTATTTCGATTAATTCATAGGAAAAAAACGGGTTTAAATTCTGAGATTTTAACTTCAAATATTAACCATTTTGCATGATGAAAAACTTAAATTATAACAATGGTAAAAACATAAAAGGGCATTAATATAGGGAATTTGACCATTATAATTACTGCGAAGCATAAAAACTATGCTGCGAAAATCTGATATAGAATGTTAAGCTTATCGTAAAGACTGTTACAATTAACTCAAAGTATAAGATATGTGATTAAAAATATATTAATAACAGTTCATATGCATGGAAAATATTAACAAAATAACCATTTTTAAAATATTTATTAGAACACACAAACTAAATTAAAATGACACTTGTCACGGAACTAACTTATTAAGCTCGTACTAAACATTTGGTAAAAAAAGTAATCCATATGCAGTTAATAAAAAAGATAAACTAGCAACTAAACCCTACGAGTTCGAGAGAATATACCATTAACAAGGTAAGTATATTCAATCAAATATTAGAGATAAAAAAATGCTTGGAAACACACACACACACACACATATATATATATATATATATATATATATATATATATATATATATATATATGCACATGAGATACACAAGCGTGGGGGTATACATATATATATATATATATATATATATATATATATATATATATATATATATATACACGCACACACTCGTTGGCGTGTCTCAGGGATAATAAATGGCGTATATATATATATATATATATATATATATATATATATATATATATATATATATACATATACAGTGATGATCATATTTATTGGCACGGTAAAATAAAAGTTAAATTTTGTCTAATAAATTCTAAAAAAGGGATTAAATTAAAGAAAATAACAGAGTATGTTATGTATTTTTAACTGGTCTTTCCGATGCAGCAATCGGATTTTAGAAAAAATAAATAACAAAGGAACAACAAACATGATTGCAAAAAACCCTTTTTCAAAATTATTGGCACGGCTTTGTTTTTCTTTTAGTATCAGTATAATATCAATCAATTTCCGGTTTACGTGCTTTCTGAACTTTTTTATAGCCATATTATGCTTGTTTAACGCTAATTCAGTGAATATTTTTTTTCAGATAATTTTTAGATAGCGATTTATTTAAACTATTATAAGTGACTTAATTATAATTTTCAATCGCAATGGTTAAAACTAAGGAACACAGCGAAGACGTCAGGAAGCTTGTTGTAGCATGCCATACCAATGGGGAGGTCTATGATAAGATTTCAAAGAAGCTAAACCTTCCCAAATCCACTGTTAGAGCCATAATAAACAAGTTCAAATCGCAAGGCCACGTTATGAGTTTAGAGGGTAGAGGGAGTAAAAGAATTCTTTCCCCAAGAGATGAACGGAAAATTGTTCGACAAGTAAAACAAAACCCAAGGATCTGTGTTGGGGAGATTGTTGATGAACAGAGCACCTCTGGAGTGAATGTATCTCGACATACAGTTGGTAGAGTTTTGAAGAGAGCTGGTTTAAAAGCATGTCGTCCGAGAAAGACTCCCTTATTGAAGCCTATGCACCTGAAAGCAAGGCTAGCCTTTGCAAAACGTCATATTGATAAAGATGTTGCATTCTGGAAACGTGTTCTATGGACTGACGAAACGAAAATAGAGTTATTTGGCCATAATAAAGTGTCTTATATTAACAGAAAATCTGGCGAAGCTTTCCTGCCTAAGAACACCATACCCACAGTGAAGCACGGTGGAGGCAGTTTGATGTTTTGGGGATCCTTTGCTTCCTCTGGACCAGGGCGACTTGTTAAGGTCACAGGTAGCATAAAAAAGGAAGATTATGTTAAAATATTGGATGAAAACCTGAAAGACTCTGCTAAAGAGCTCTCACTTGGTCGTCGTTGGTGGTTCATGCAAGATAATGACCCAAAGCATTCGGCTAAACTGACTAAGAAATGGGTTGAGGACAATCATATTAATGTTTTGGAGTGGCCATCACAAAGCCCAGACCTTAATCCAATTGAACATTTATGGAGAACATTAAAATTGAGGGTAATGCAAAGGAAGCCTAAGAATCTTATTCAATTGGAGGATTATTGTCAGGAAGAGTGGGCTAAAATTACTACTGAAGAGCGCAACAACTTGGTTGTAAACTATGAAAAGCGACTGAGGAAGGTAATCAAGGCCAAAGGCTATACAATTGATTATTAAATAAATCGTGCCAATAATTTTGAACAAGGGTTTTTTGCAATTATGTTTGTTGTTCCTTTGTTATTTATTTTTTCTAAAATCCGATTGCTGCATCGGAAAGGCCAGTTAAAAATACATAATATACTTTGTTATTTTCTTTAATTTAATCCCTTTTTTAGAATTTATTAGACAAAATTTAACTTTTTATTTTACCGTGCCAATAAATATGATCATCACTGTATATATATATATATATATATATATATATATATATATATATATATATATATATATATATTGATAAATAGATTGATATATAGATAGATAAATAAAATATAAACAACAACAAACACCATATTCTCTCGCTTGCCAACTTTTGTTCATACTTTACACCGATCAACCTTCCGCTTCCCTGAGTTGCTAAATATTTCTTATAATCATATGCATCTATATCTTTATCTATCTATCCACCTTTCTGTCTATATATTTATCTATTTATATATATATATATATATATATATATATATATATATATATATATGTCTATCTACCTATCTATCTATATACACACACATATATATATATATATATATATATATATATATATATATATATATATATATATATATATATATATATATATTGAGAGAGAGAGATCTGTGTATCTGCACGTCTCTGTGTGTTTGTGTGCGTCTGTCTGTCTTTGTATGTTAGTGTGTGTGTGTTCGTGTGTATATGGCTGTATATATAACAATGTGTATGTATTTAAGCGAAAACGTTACTGCCTTGTAACTTTCTTACAGTTCTTTACTATATATGTACACATGCACGCGCACATACACGTACACGTATACACACACATATACATGTATACACATGGGTATGTATTATATATACATATACGCATATATATACACACACATATATATATATACATATAAATATATAAATATGTAATTAGCAGTGAGTTATGAGTAAGTTATTTAGATGCACGTTAAATGGAAAAATTGTAAAAACCCTCAGAAAAATAAATTTCTTAGTTATAAATAATGCAGTTTCTGTTGTACGAGATCAACAGCTGATGTATGACTGTAATTTCACATTTTTGCAGTGAACTGACGTGAATTTTCTTTCAAATACATCTCTTGGCATATCAAAGACATCTGATGAGGTTTTGTATGAATAATTTCGTTATAAGATTTCCAGCCATAGAATATTTCGAAATTACTGATGAACTATCAAGGTTTTTTTCCAAGTAATAGATCAATTGTGGCTCCAATACTTTTCTTTTCTTCATAAATCATCTCCCAAATCATATTGTAATTTATCTGCAGTTACATACGCAGATTACACTACCGTCTACGGCAAGACTGAAGGCGAAAAACGAAACTTTTACACTGGAAAATCTCTTTTGAATTCAAGTTCGTTGACTTCGAGACGTAGTGCAATGGGGCTAAATCTGGCTAGTTTATTTTAACACAATCAAAATCAACCTACTATTCTTTTTAACGCTTATACTACCACTTGCCTCATCATCCATATTACTTGTTCCCGTCTCATAAAAGCTTCCTCCTTTGACATCGCGTGTCTGATCAGTAGTCAACTGAATTAGAAAATGTCATCAAATATGTTTCCAATTATATTTGCGTTATCTCACTGCTTCACGATCTATCTTACTCCCGTCGCAATCCTCTCTCTGTATAAGTGTAAAATGCGCCTTAAAACTACACTTGGGCATAAGCTGTAGGCGAACCTTATAGTACATTAACACAGTTTATTAAACAGCTTCGAATTATATATAGCACCTCAAACCATTTT
The DNA here is from genome assembly GCF_053919585.1 of Euprymna scolopes. Taxonomy (NCBI): domain Eukaryota; kingdom Metazoa; phylum Mollusca; class Cephalopoda; order Sepiida; family Sepiolidae; genus Euprymna; species Euprymna scolopes. The sequence continues at coordinate 67,636,749 of NC_136486.1, read as the reverse complement.
ATTTGAGACATAGTCGGTCGAGATCTTTGCGTTCTTATTAAGACACTTTTTTTCGTAAACTTTGTTGGGTGTGAAAAACTTCAACTGTTTTGCTATAACCGATTTCTGTCAAGATCGCACTATCTTTAAAATGTGAAAACATGCGGATAAGATCCGCTTGTGAATCGAAATGTTACACGTAACACTTTCTATAAACACAAAGTTTCGGCTTAATAGAACGGTTTCTACGCCGTCCATGGAATATAATGCGCTCACAGTCATAGCAATACGATTGCAAAGTAAGTAAACTAATCTTTTTCATCTTAGGATATCCATTAAATTTCATGTAAAACATAAGGAATTTACGTTTGCTCTGACTCTATACGTATGTAAGGAGTGCGTAGTTGTTAATTGCGTGTCTTTGTGAGCTGTTGAGTTTAGTGTGTAATGTCGACTTTGTACTTGGGGTTTTGATTTTCGAGATTATGTTTACTAGTCCTCGTCACGAACGAGTCCGTAGTGATGTGTGCCATTCTCTTTTGCAGTAAGGGGGTCTCGTTGCTTGCTCCAGCGGGATTGAAGTCCCGAAACCCAAATATGGCACTGCTACATGGCTTCCCATCCAGAACGATTTTGCATATTACAAATGGTCGAAAGATTATAGGTATCTAGCTGAAGGAGATAGACAATTTAAGTGTAGTATATTTTTAAAAAATATCTCTTGGGCCAGTGAACCGTCTTTCCTATTCTGGTGTTGTATAATTGGGTCAATTGTTTTGATGTGAGTGTAAGTTGTCAAAACTAGATACCTCAAAGACGTCAGTGTTGCACTCAATATCAGCTTTCTTCAGTCAGTTCACCGACATTGTTTCGGTACCACCATTCATATCAAGTTCAAGGTGGTTTTTTTTCGTTCAAACACTTCGAATGGTTCAAGGTATAGAAGGCTAAGAGATATACGAGTCGCCTCATTTCGGAGGAAAACATGGGTTCCTCTATCCATATCTCGATGGACATGCGCTGAGATTGTTTGTCAAGGAGGAGACAAAGAATGTAGCTTTGAAAAATATGATCGAAGTTGTAAGACGTACACCGAGGTGCCTGCACTGAGTGTATCGTCAGGTGTGAATATCGTACCAGGAATAAAGCAATTCTTATAATCTGATTAAACAGCTGATCGGCAGCCAAGTAGAATAATAGGTAGTGTTTCAGACCAAAACTGTGATTCACACAACGCGGTTTGAAGTTGCCTATGAAACTGCTCCAGGATCTTATTGAAAACTGAATAAATAATTGAGTGGATGTGTTTTGTACCAAAGATTCACGACAACTCGCAAAAAAAGAAGCTTCATACTGCCGACCACGATCAGTAGTTAGTCGTTCAGGTACTCCGAAACGAGCAATCTAGGAAAGAAACCAAACGATTTGCAATAGTCACCGCAAACATATCGGTTATCGATGTGGGTTGGGGGCACCGGGAGAGCGGCGAAGACGTGATAATATGTGAAAATAACCAAAATTTTCAGGCTTCGTTTCCGGGTTATCTATTAACATGTCGGGAACACGCTACAGGAAAGGAGAAACACTCAAGTTGAGCTCGAACGTATCGCTGAACTTTGGAGCGTTTACCCTGAAGGCAAGCACGGGATCAACCAGTGATAGTTCGTCCCATATACCCTAAAATGTGGTGTAACAAGTTTTTCTGATCCAGCAATGCCCGGGTATGATAGTAGGTTTAGTGTCTCCCACACTGTGCGTTTGTGTTGTTCAGGTACCAGGTTGTATATATATCTCAATGGAAGTGTCGCAGAGTATGGTATTCCCCTAAATCAGGAATTGATGGTAGGAGAATTTGCCACATCAAAATTTTTCGGACGTTATATCTTAATTTTCCATGACAGGCTAGTTCTGTGTTGATTTTTAAGTTAATAGATGTAGAAGTTTTGAGGGTACCAATCAAGAGTCGGGAAAGTTTATCGGCTGCCAAGTTTTCAATTTCAAGAATATGTCTAATGGCACAGATAAACTGAGAAATATAGTCCAGCTCACGGAAAATGCGAGGGAATGTTTATCAGATTTATATGACAAAGCAAAAATGAGTGGCTTGTGATCAGTTAAAATTAAATATTTCGACCTTGGAACTGGTGCTTCAAATGTCGAACAGACGGGTATATTGCAAGTAGCTTTCGGTCGAATGCGATGAGGCGATGTTCATTTAGTTTGAACTGGCATGAGTAGAAGATCAGTGGTCAGGCTACTATGTTTATAGAACTTATCTAATGGCAACTTAGAAGCATCTACTGTGAAATATACATGAGCATCTGTTACAGGATGTGCTAAGAAAGTAATACAAGTTTATTCCTTTTTTTACTTACGCAAATGAAAATAAAGCATCTTTAGTAACTGTATTTAGGCATTACTTTCTTTCCTGCTTTTGACGACATTTAAGTATAAATCTTCTAATAAAAATCATCATGCTAAGAAGTTAAAGTGAGATTCATTGAATTGGGTGGACTTTTGTTAATAGTAATCGAACACCATTCGAGTCGCTCAAATGACCCCAAAATTCAAAAATTCTGTCCAAAAACACATTTTTCTGCATTTGTGCGTACATTGTGTGTACTGAGTTGTTAAGACGGATAAGTGAGGGCCTTACATGATTTTCCATCTGTATCGCTTGCGACTAACACATTATCAATGTAGGTAAATACAACATTCAATCTCCGCACAAATTCCTCAACAAATCCAGAATACCACAAGCAAGTAGTTGTTATTGTCTTAGCAATATCCTCTGTATTTTTAGGAATTTGATGGTATGCCCGAATTGAATTAACCTTGTAAAATATATTAAGACTTAAATCAATCTAACTAAATAAATTAGCTGAAAAATCTTGGAGGATTTGAATTGAATATGTGTCGGAAATAGTAAATCGTATGTTCATTGGAGAATTAGACGCGATATAAAGTGATAGTCGGCGAGAGTCTCGAACAGGGCGAAAAATTATTTCACCCATGTTTATTGTTTACTAATATTGAAGCATGTGATCAAATTCGGCCCCAGCCTTCTTGAGACGATGAAACGCGAGTTTAAATTTAAACAAGGCCGATAGCCATTTGTCGCTTGCTCTCGTGTAATGAATGAATGTGTGAATGTAGGATTGACATGAAATTCTTAAAGATAAACTAAAATGACCGAAAAATGGGCTGAAATGACTTAAATAAATAAAAAGTAAATGACTTAGAATGGCTTTCATGAACTTTAGGATGAATTGAATGACCTTAAGAATGGCTTGAATGCTTAAAACATAACTGGAATCCTTCAAAAACAACAGAAATGATCTGGAGAATTACTTGAATGGTTTTGAGCCTGACTGGTTGTAAAGTGGATGGCAATTTTACATTAAACTAATACAGAAAAGTGATCCCCCACTTTATATCACAATAAGTACAGCATGTAGTAAGAACAGATATTATACTTTGATCTTGGCCAAAAGGCCAAGAAAGGTTACTTATTTGCTCCCCACAGAGCAAATTAGGCACACAGCAGATTTTTAATGTGAGGAATGAAGGGGAAATGGGGACTAACTCCGCGGGCAGTAGGGGAGCTAGATAGTGACAATTGGTATGGAGGGTTGCCCCTACATTGACCAAGGTCTTATATGTGGGGTTGGTGTTTATTTGCTGCCCCACCGTGCAAATAAGGCACAAGGCCGATTTTTCATGCAAGGAGCTAAGGGGAAATAGGGAGCAACTCCCCGGGGAGTAAGGGAACTGGATAGTGACAATAGGTATGAAGGGGTGGCCATACATAGACCAAGGTCTTATATGTGGTGTTGCCCCCACATGTGGTCTTTGCTTGCAATATCTGCTGGAACAGATACTACACTGATCTTAGCCAAAGGGTCAAGAAAAGCGTATTTATTTGCTCCCCTAACGAGCAAATTAAGCACAAGGCCGATTTTTAATGTGAGGAGTGACGGGGAAATGGAGACAAACTCCCCGGGGAGTAGGGGAGATGGATAGTGACAATTGGTATGAAGGGTTCCCATACATAGACAGATGTCTTATATGTGGATTTGCCCCCAAATATTGTCTTTGCTTGCAGTATCTGCCGGGACAGATACTACCCTTTGATTTTGGCTAAAAGGCAAAGAAAAGGGTATCTATTTGCTCCCCATCGAGCAAATAAGGCACAATGTCGATGTTTAATATGAGGAGTGGAGGGGAAATGGGGACCAACTCTTCAGGGATTGGGGGATCTAGATAGTGACAATTGTATGAAGGGTTGCCCCTACATTTCCTAAGGTCTTATATGTTGGGTTGGTATATATTTGCTCCCCCACCGAGAAAATTAAGCACAGGGCCGATTTTTAATATGAGGGGCGAAGGAGTAATGGGGACCACCTCCACGGGGAGTAGGGAACCACGATAGTGGCAATTGGTATTGAGGGTTTCTCCTACATTGACCAAGGTCTTATATGTGGTGTTGCAACTACATATGGTCTTTGCTTGCAGTATCTGTCGGAATAGATACTACACATTGATCTTGACCAAAAGGCCAAGGCAAGGGTATTTATTTCCTCCCCCACCAAGAAAATTAGGCACAAGGCCGATTTTTAATGTGAGGAATGAAGGGGAAATGCGGAACAACTCCCCGGGCAGTAGGGGAGCTGGATAGTGTCAATTGGTATGAAGGGTTGCTATTTATTTGCTCCCTCACCTAGCACATTAGGCACAAGGCCGAGTTTTAATGTGAAGAGTGAAGGGGAAATAGGGAACAACTCCCCGGGGAGTAGTGGAGCTGGATATTGACAATTGGTATGAATGGTTGCCCCTACATTGACCAAGGTCTTATATGGGGGGTCGTCCCCACATATGGTCTTTGCTTGCAGTATCTGCCGGAACAGATACTACACTTGATCTTGGCCGAAAGGCCTGGTATTTATGTGGTCCCCCAACGAGCAAATTAGGCACAAGATCGATTTGTAATATGAGGAGTGAAGGGGAAATGGGGACCAACTCCCCGGGGAGTAGGAGAGCCGGATAGTGACAATTGGTATGAAGGACCGCCCCTTCACTGACCAAGGTCCCACATGTGGGGTCGCCTTCACATACGGTCCTTTCCTGCAGTATCTACCGGAACAGATGGTATTTATTTGCTCCCCCACCGAGCAAATTAGGCACAAGGCCGATTTTTAAAGTGAGGAGTGAAGGGGAAATGGGAACCAACTCCCCGGGGAGTAGGGAAACTAGATAGTGACAATTGGTATGAAGGGTTGCTCCTACATTGACCAAGGTCTTATATGTGGAGTTGCCCCCACATATGGTCTTTGCTTGCAGTATCTACCGGAACAGATGGTATTTATTTGCTCCCCCACCGAGCAAATTAGGCACAAGGCCAATTTTTAATGTTAGGAGTGAAGGGAGGGGGAAGGGAAAAAGGGGACCAGCTATCGAGAGGTGGGAAATGGGAGCTGGTTAAAGGTCAGGTATGTGGGGTTGCCCCCACATCTGGTCTTTGCCTGCAGTATCTACCGGAACAGATGGTATTTATTTGCTCCCCCACCGAGCAAATTAGGCACAAGGCCAATTTTTAATGTGAGGAGTGAAGGGAGGGGGAAGGGAAAAAGGGGACCAGCTCCTGAGAGGTGGGAAATGGGAGCTGGTTAAAGGTCAGGCATGTGGGGTTGCCCCCACATCTGCTAGTCATAGCTAGTCACAGCTTGCAGCATCTGTCGGAACAGATGGTATTTATTTGCTCCCCCACTGAGCAAATTAGACACAAGGCCGTTTTTAATGTGAGGTAAAAACCAGCTCCCCTAAAAGTAGGCAAAAAGGGGGCACTCTGGTTACCAAAAATAATAATTGTCCCAGTATAGAGGGTTTCCCCTCCATTGACTGGTACAAATTATCTTAAGTGCAGCATCTTTCGGAACAGATGGTATTTATTTGCTCCCCCACCGAGCAAATTAGGCACAAGGCCGATTTTTAATGTGAGGAGTGAAAGGGAGGGGGAAGGGAAAAAGGGGGCCAGCTCCCGAGAGGTGGGAAATTGGAGCTGGTTAAGTGTCAGGCATGTGGGGTTGCCCCCACATCTGGTCTTTGCTAGTCATAGCTAGTCATAGCTTGCAGTATCTGCTGGAACAGATGGTATTTATTTGCTCCCCCACCGAGCAAATTAGGCACAAGGCCGATTTTTAATGTGAAGAGTGAAGGGGAAATGGGGACCAACTCCCCGGGGAGTAGGGGAGCTGGATGGTGACAATTGGTATGAAGGGTTGCCCCTACATTGACCAAGGTCTTATCTGTGGGGTCTCCCCCACATAGGGTCTTTGCTTGCAGTATCTGCCGGAACAGATACTACACTTTGATCTTGGCCAAAAGGCCTAGAAAAGCCCAAAGGGTAAGGAAAAGCTTAAAAAGCTAAGAACATCATCTATTAAGAAGACATTTGATCTTAACCAAAAAGGGCAAACACAAAAGTGTTACGGACAGTCGAAAGCTGACCGACAGATCGACCAACCGACCGACCGACGGAGTGATTTATTGCGTCGTTTGCACGCGACTAAAAATGTGTGTTTTTTTTTTTATTTGATTAAAGTTAAGACAGTGGCAAGATAAAAGGAAATCACTGACGTGTTTGGATTCATTAAGAAGGGAATTTACTTACTGAAAGCCAACTTACAGATTTTTCTTACTGAAATCCAACATACAAATGTTTCTAAGCATGACCATAAAGCCTGTTTATGATTTTCGTTAGTCTTCGAAGTAGTTACGAAATTTCGCTGTTGTTTCTTTATGTTTGATCATTAAGAAGGTGACAGTTTTTTTTTAAATTATTTTCGGCTACGAACTAACATTCATGTTAACTTTCATATACTACATTTCATATACTACATTTCATATACTGCATTTCATATACTACATTTCATATACTACATTTCATATACTACATTTCATATACTACATTTCATATACTGCATTTCATATACTACATTTCATATACTACATTTCATATACTACATTTCATATACTACATTTCATTACGAATTCTACATTGTCAGTATTGTAGATGCCACAAGTTCGGAGTTTTACATTTTTTTTAAATTGTCAGTGTTAGCCCCATATTTTTAAATTTCCTCCTCGCATTGTTGTAGATTACAATGTTTCGAGATCCTTTACTTTATCGCAAGCGCGTTGGTCTCATAAGCACTTAGAGGATATTGCAAACAAAATATTGTGAGTAAATAGTAAATAAAGAAGGTAAGTGTGTAGTTATAGGATAATATTACGACCAAGTGTGTAATAACTTGTGTAATAGCTTGTGTATAACTGGTGTATAACTTGTATGTAACTTGTGTAGTACTTGTGTATAACTTGTGTATAACTTCTAAGCCGAGAGAAATATTCTTCCGATTTTTACAATAAGAAAAAGGTCTTCATAATTTTACGTTGGGTGACCACACAACATCATATGTCATAAAGAAAAAAGAATGCATGAGACGAGGTGATCGCTTGATTGGTATATTTTTAAGGTGTTATTATGCATACAAGATACACAAGTAGAGTTCTTTTTAATATTGAGATTATATTTAATCATTCACAATTATTCTGATAAAACACTGAAAACATTGTACAAAAGCCTACAAGCGCCTGTCTGTCAAACAAAATGGTAAACTATATCGTATTGCTGTATTTAAAATCTCAGATATAACTAGATAAAAAAAATTAAAAGATCCAGTTATTAAATGGAGACTCCTCTTTTAAAATTCATTACGTCAGAAACAAACGTAGTACCGAGAAAAATTGTTCTATTGCTGTCGTTGCTAATATTATGAGTGGCATTAAAAACATTATTGTTGCTATTTCAGATATTGTAGTTTTTTTTTTAGTTTAAGATAATACTTTATTCAATTATACCTATATACACAAATCTATTTTCCATGCAAACATTTTAAAACAGGTGGGAATTTCTCATGAAATCATTGCATTTAGGGCAACGTTTATCCATGGTATTAATTTGTCAGGCATGCTTAATGTTTAAGATATGATTGAAAAATCATATAATTAAATCATGATATCTAAAGAAAAATTAATATTTAATCATATAAAAGTAACGAAATACACACACTATTTTACATATGTCGTATTATTAGTATTATTTAAACAATAGAAAGATTCTAAAGTGTCATTTGATACGAATAAGACACATGAATAATATTTTTTAATAATTAACACACAAATACATGTGTGTATAAACATATGCGGACACCTTCATTAGTCCAGAATGTATAAGAGGATATTCTATTGTAAAATCACCTGAATATTTTCCAATGTTTTCTTCGCTTTTCTAAACGTATATTGATATATTTCCAGTATATTGTAAGTCCGCATAAACGCCTTTGACACCAATACGTGATTCAATACATTACCAGCCGTTACGTTCCGTGCATATCAAATTGTTTTTGTCATCGTGACTACGTATACTTGGACAATCAATGGTATTATCGGGATTCGGATTAGTCATCAGGGCTAAACACATATGATGTCATTTGGTGTAAAGCTCCCTTTTGTAGGTGTCACGTATTTCGCCTCATCAAAATGAACACACATATATGGACATGAGAAAATATGAATAGAAACGTAATCTGTGCTAATTTATTTTAAACATATGCGCAGCCTCAGACGCACACATAAATACATGTAAAAATATTCACAAATCAAGTTATTCTCTCTCTTCCAATATATATATATATATATATATATATATATATATATATATATATACATATATATACATATATATACATATATATATACATATATATATATACATATATATACATATATACACACACACACACACACACACATATATATATATATATATATATATATTTATATATAATGCTCCTATCCTGGGTTGAGGATTTCGCGAAGTGATATGAAAGCTGCTATTAGCGTATAAAGCAACGTTCCTTGTGTAAATAAATCGAGCGGATGCATTTGGACGATGTCAAAACTAAACATCGTTTAATACATTACCCACAAAGCAGCAGCCGTATAGCGTAATGGTGAGACACCTTGGCTGTTATTTAAGCGGGCGGGTTTCGATCTTGGTTTGAGGAGGTTGTCTGTCTAGCTGTGAAACAGCGAAACAATACTGTATGTGAATGTATATATATATATATATATATATATATATATGTGTGTGTGTGTGTGTGTGTTCAGGTTATTAAAAACGCATTAATAGGTTGACAATAACGCAGATCGAGCAAGACAATGCATCAATAACCATGAAACCTTTTATATTATTTATAGTGATATCAGAAAGTAAGCATTATTGTGCACAGAAAACAGCATTAATTAAAGTCAAGTGGGTATCGGCATCGTCGTACTCACGTCGTTTCTACTCATGCGTATGAAAAGTAAATACTCTTTAATTGCTAATCGATAAGGAGGTATTGCCAACTCTTTTTGTTATATTTTCTTATGCGTTCTTGGCAAAACCTTTCCCAGACTTCGACTACAACACTGCATTATGACACCATTAACGGTGCCGTTTCGAAACTTCGATTTACAAAACTTCATATGATCAATCAATATTTGGTTGATATATCTTAATTAAAGATATCCATTATTCGACTTTAAAAGCAAATTGCTTCCTTTAATTACTAGACTCTATATAAAAAATATTAAGAAATCCTTTATTTCTATATTCACTTTTTCATAATATAAGACAAAGGGTGTTATTATGTTGCTATTTAATTTGCGATTGGTCTCAAATGTGTTTGATGGAATGATACAGTACATTCTGCAAATGTTCAGCAAATTAAACACTATGTTATTACTGGTATTTATATAGTAAATAAAAGAATACCCATGCTGCCTGATTCTATTAAACGTGTTGTTTATTAAACGAAATAACATGCATTTCCCCTGGCCTACACACCAGTACGAAGTTTTATATTAAAAAAAATGTTTGTTTGATTTAAATATCTGCAGTAAACAGTTAAACATTCATTAACTCCGCCCAAGTTTGCTTCCATTTTCCCAACTAATACCATTACCTTCACACACACTATTACTACTAGTATTATAACGATTACGCTTAAACATAATACAAATTCTGGTGATAATTCTACTTGTATTTTAACTCGAAATTATGTAAAAAAAAATCCCCAAACGATTGTGTAGTCTTTCTATGAACAATTTTTATGCACAACTGGTCATAAATGTTATTTGTCGCCAGAATAAAAGGAGCTGAAACATTTTTCTGACGCGGAAGTAAACTAAAAATTTCTTCCTTTGCTTTTTTCTTTTTCTTTCTTTCTATTTTTCTTTCTCTCTCCATATGTATTTCTCTAACTCTCGTGTTGGATGTCTGCATCTAATTTATATTTATATTTAAAAAAAAAAATCCTATTTAGTAATTTTTACCAAGAATCTATCCTTTTTTATGCCTGGTCAAGTCAAAATCCTGATTGGTTGTCAGTTCGAAACCGATTGAGAATTCTCTCTTATGGTCGCGATATATTCTTTGTGTCAGGATATTCCACAATCAATGCTAAGATTAATATATCGCAAACACACAAAAATTCACTGGAGAAATAGAGGACATAATAACCTCCATAATAAGTGCATTTAGCAAACTCGACAAACATATTACTACAAAAGACAAGGTTAGCTAATAAGGGAAATTCACGGGGAACTCTGCAAACGATGCGTCTTAAATACACTGACAAATAGAACAAACATAGACCGGAAACAGGGCATGAAAGAGAACTTTTAAAATCCTATGAAACATGGAGAAAAAACGGATAACGTCATTCAAGCAAAGAAAGAGGCTGGCATAAGAGTTAACAGGAAAAATCATGCAATATCGTAGATTTCGCCGGTATAAAAGATCTTAGAATGGACATCATGGAAACGGAGAAGCGAACTAAACACAAGTAAATGACCAGATAGGTAAAACGAAGAAAGAACACGAAAATAGTCAAGATAATACTAATAATTATAGATATGCAAAATACCAGATTCCTCATATCCCTAACAATTGTGGCGTTTACATCGAATGATGTCACATGAAATAATACTTAAGATGCATGAGGAACGACGAAAGAGAGCTTAAACCAAATCGCCCTTTGAAAATTGCTGACAAGACTGGGTCATAGATGAGGGGTTTGTGACAAATGATGGGAATAGCATTGTCACAAAAAATAAAAGTCTTTTGCGAGAACGTGAAATCGTCTGTAATGTTTGATGATAGTTTTAGATCTCTGGAAATCTGGATAGATTTTTGTTATTAAAACACATAGGTTATTACCAGTGAGGGATCGCCTGTGATTGTCTTTGAGTACTATTAGTGATTGGATAATAGAAAACAAGAGACTTGAAATAATTGAGGAATGTTAAATCGATCCACATAGCAATCTAAAATATCCCAAAGAGGTACACGCCGGAAAATAGCAACTATGTCATGAAACACGTTACCATTATCTTATGGTAACTTTTCTCAAGTATGGATAATTATATGCTTAGAGATGTCCGAAACATCTTACAAGATAAAAATGTTATAGCAATTGAAACAGATGGACTGGAACTGTCACAGGCCAGGCACCACCTGCACGAGATAAGAGTACAAAGCCAAATTCCAACAAAATCTTTAATCGCACTTCTTATTTATCATAGTCGGAATGTCAGAAAATAAATTCCCAAGAAACTCTGATATTGAATAAAAGTTTATACATACGAACAAGAATAGATTGTTTTGATTTTATGTAGCGATTTTAGAAACTAAACTAGAAGGAATAGTGATATAAAAAAAACTGCATCATAATCCAGGATATTAAGTGGAATTTGGAATGACAAGGTGTGCGCTGTAAGAGATGATAATGGAAATGACTGGACACAGAGGAGAGCATGGTACTGCTCACTCAAGAGCAGGTAAGAGCAAACAAAATCTACAAATATTTGCGCGTTTAGAAATATAGACACTAAAAAAAAAATATAAATCGAAGTAAAAATTAGAAAATACCTTTAACAACAAGGAAACACTCGGAATATAAGTGATGTAAAAGGAATCTAGTAAAATGTATGAATAAAAAGCCAACTATTATTGTATATGCTGGACGATAGAAAAACTTAAGTATCTTAAACGAGGACCTACGAAACTAATAACTCTGAACTCCACTGTATACCGGGATACTGATATTCATCTATTTCACAGTAAATGAGAAACGAAATAATACTTGTATGTATAAAAGTCTGTTTCGATTGCAAAACTTTAGAACTTCATGACAAAAACAATATCAGAGCAGAAAAGCAAAAAGCAAAAGACGACAAAATAATTGTGAAACACACTTTTATCAATGATGCATAAGAATAACTCAGGAAGAATATGTAAGAACACCTAGGCATGTTTACAAAATGACATTGACACAGAAACACAGAACTATTTTAAACAACTATAGATAACGTGTAATTTTACCTAACAATATAAAAGCTAATAAAACACAAAACTAATGTAGAAAAAATGTATGATAAGTTGTTAAACACACGGAGCTGCACTCATGGAGAGTAAAGAAAAGAAAATATAGATTAAAACAATAGAAATGACTGGGTAGTCACTATATGCTGTATACTTGAAAAATCTAAATGCCTACATTTTGAAAGTGCAGACAAATAATATAGACGCAGTTCGGATTCGCTTATATAGAAGTTGAGCTTCTCTCATGAAAACAGTGATTATCAATAAAACAAATCGATATTACCGCCCCCGCAAAAACAGACTGTAAAGCACATATATAAAAAAATAAACAAATACAAACAACTAGACAGAAAATCGAAATTAATATGGATCCCATGAAGCAACATGATATAAATAATGGAAGGGTCACGTTTAACAGTCAGAATATGGATCTGCAAGACATTGTAAGCTAAGACAAGAGAGAGAATATAGAACGGACGGAAATGACAAACAATAAAAGATAATACACTGCTCATAAAAATTTAATACCACTTAAAAATCTTTAAAAACTATTTTTCTAATGATAGATTGTAAATTCTTCCGTCTTAAGGTTACTAATACTACACTCTAAAAGGTTATGGGAATAAAAATTGCATTTAAAATTTTTTATTAAACTAGGCTTTTTACACATGATCAAAATTATAAGACCCAAGGTATAAATTGTTAGATTAATGGTAATTCTAATGTTTTTATTTCAGTTAATATTAGCAATCAGTGTCTAAAAGTGTTATCATGTTTAAAGCAAGAAAACTATCTCTGGAGCGCTCTCGGTTCTAGGATTCTATAACAAAGGGTTGTCACAGCGAGCGCTAGCAGCTTAGGTAGATCGCAATAAAACTGTTATTTACAACTTTCTACAGAACACTGAGCATTATGGAAATGCAAAATCCTTTGATAGACCTCCCAAAATTTATCCTGCATTAAGTAGGAGAATCAGATGGATTGTAATGAATGGCAAAGGTAGTTGTGTTAGTCAAATTAAGGCGATTAAATATGCTGATTACATATGCATATGCTGAGGACACTCACAACAAAAGGCATGGTAAATAAAAAGGGTAAACAATTTCCTCGATTGCTTCCACGTCACAGATTGGACCGCTTAAGATTTGGTCGTGATTACCAACCCTGGGACGTTATAACATGGGAGAAAGTCCGTTTTTTATGAGAAAAATTCAATTTATACGGTCCTTATAGCTTCTAGCTATATTGGCCTGACAAAAACATAACCCTTGAATTTTTTTCCACACGTTATTGTGCTGGAGTGTCCGTATTGACACGCGGTGCCTTTTCTTACAGAGGGATGATGGAGCTCCAAGTGGTGCAGGGTCGTCAGACATCAGCTGATAATGTTAGCATGCTTTAAAAAGCATATTTGATGATGGAGGGTTATCGTTTGTGTGGGTATGGATGCTTATTCCAACAGGATAATGGTGCAATCCACACTGCAAGACGGAACTTGAGCTTTCTAAAAGAAAATGGAGTTCATCTCTTGGGACATCCTGCATGCTCATCGGATTGGAACCCAATTCAAAATGTTTGGGAATGGATCACAAGAGAGGTTTATCGAAATTGCAAACAATAGTCAACAAAAAATGAACTTCGTGAAGGCATCTTCAGAAACTGGAGCAGGATTCTCCGCATCTTAATGGAAACCTTTATTTCATGCATATCAAGAGAATTGTTGAAGTCATCAAAACCAGTGGAGGTAGCACTCATTATTGAGTTTCATTGTTGAATGTTTTCATACAATTTTTATACACTTTTTGTAGAATTTAATAGACTTTCTACCTCTGGCCCTCTAATTTTTATAATGTGTAAAAAGCCTAACTTTATGAAAATGTAAATTTTAAAAATAAATCTTTGGTATGTAGCCTTTTGTTTCAATAAATTTTTAGGTTGTAGTATTGGTTAGTTTATGTCGCAATAGAATAAAATCTATCCTTACAAAAAGCTTTTTTAAAGATATTTAAGTGGTCTTAATTTTTTATCAGCATTGCCCACCTCTTCCGCCATAAGCACCAAAACGCGAATAGCAAGTGCCAGTAAGTGGAAAACCTTCCAACGCGATAGTGGTGTCATTTTTACAAATATAGGTAATTGCTTATTTGTCCTTATTATAATTCTTCTGAAGTGTCTCTTGGTAAGAAGAAAAGCTTAACACCTTTAAACGGTAATCACTGTAATCTATTCCATTTTCATTTCATTCGTAATCATAGGAGGCGGGTTTATTTTCAAATATCTTTAATTTCGAATTAGAGCGACGGATTATACTAAGAAAATATTAATAAGTACTTACACCCCCTTTATTTTAATGGAGAGTAGACAAAGCATTGTGGATCGTTACTCTAGCTTATCCTTATTTGTCCCTCAGTCCTCATTTCCAATGAGTGATTTTTCTGACAAAGGTTGAAGGAAAAGCTGCATTCCAGGACGGCAGTACTTCGCGAACAGTAGACTGAGATGTCGGAAATTTTCTGTTCCGATGTCTATCATTGTGGTCCTGTCACTAGTAAGGGTGCTGGAGGTAAGCGTTTCATCTGAGCTGACGTTATCCGCCTGATAGTCAGGGACCCGAACCTTGGATTCACCACTGAGGAAGCCATCATATCAGCAGGTGCAAAATACTGGGGCTGGTATATTGTCATCTAGTGAATGGACTATGGACAATACAGTAGGTTCTAGTGGGGCCTCTCGAGGCCATACTAGTGCGTAATCGTTACGGCTTTACCTTATTATGTGCTACAAAAATCCTCTCTGTTTCTCTCTTACTTTCCCTCTCTGCCATTCTCTAAACAAGTCTGTCGACTTCTTCCACAAATCCCAAACCTCAACATAAAATATCTGCAGAAAAATAGCACATGCAAACCTAGAACTCCATCCTCTAACGTAGACCCCTACTACTATGTCTCCTTTTCGAACATCAGGGGTCTACGTTCCAACCTTCCAGAGGTTGAAACCCAATTACAGGAGACGAAACACGACATATTCTTCCTAAGCGACACTGGCATAAGACCCAGCACTACCCTTGACGAATTTATAATTAAAGGATACTCCAATTCAAGATCTAAATCTGACCCCCAAAATCGCCATGGAAAAGGAATATGTGCCTACAAAAAGAAGGCTTTCCGTGTGGTAAGGATATCTCAGGAGAAGACCCTAATTTACCTTACATGTGCTTCCGGGTTGCACATGCTTACACCACTGCATTTATATTTGCTCTCTATCACCTCCACAACAACGGAGTTACTATATTTAAATCACATTTGAGAAAATTGACCACATCCTCTCTGCTCACCCTTCAGTTAACATCCACGTTTGTGATGACTTCAATGTCCACAATGTGGAATCGCTGACACACTCAAACAAGACATGATGAGGGGAGGTTCTGTCATGATTTTGCCATTGTCTATGACCTCACTCAGATTGTTCACGAACCCACCCGTGTGCCCGATACTTCCGGCCAGTATGCTAGCCTTCTGGACCTTTTTCTTACAACTTCCCCTGAGTTAGTTTCAAGTTCCGTTCCGTCTCCTCTGGGATCTTCCGACGATTCGGTTGTATTAACTAAGCTAAAAACGAAATGCAATAACTCTTCAGATGTATCTCTCAACCGTACTGTGTATCGGTACTCTACCGCTGACTGGTTTAGCTTCCGTACACTTATATCTGATCTACACCTGCATTTCATATTTAAAAAGGATGGGCCCTCCATAGTATCAGATCTGACCGAATAGCTAATTGTAGGCATAGACCGATTCATAACATCCAAAATATTCCAACAAAAACCTAACAGCCAACCGTGGTTCTCCCCAGAATGTTCTGCTGCCATCGCGCACAGAAATCACTTTTTTCCATAGCTACCAACGAAATAGATGCACTGAGACTAAAGCTGCCTGCAAAAGAGCAATAAAAAATGCAAGAGAGCTACATCCAAGGTAGTTTTGGCAAATAACAAATAGGATCCTGAACAGAAGCGTGCTATCCCAACCATCATCAATGGACCTGAGGTAATCTCGTAAACATCAAATAAGGGTAAACTATTTGCTAAGAACTTTGCAGCTAATTCTACCCCATGTGACGAAGGCCATCAACTCCCCGTATATCCTCCTGTAACGGGTAATACGTTCTGCAACATGCAAATATCTGTGCGTGAGGTCACCAAGTTAATCAAAAACCTTGATTCCAGTAAAGCAACTGACCCTGACGGCGTTCCAATCATTGTGCTAAAAAATCTTCAACCAAAACTTTCCCCCATACTTACAAAACTTTTTAAGCGTTGACTTAAAGAGAAGTGATCCCCAACACCCTGGAAAACCTCATCAGTATACCCTGTATTTAAGAATTCAGGTGATAAGTCATCACGCTCTCAGTACAGACTAATAAGTCCCCTGTGTGTCACAAGTAAGCTGCTGGAATCCATATTAAATAGAGAAGTATTCAACCACCACAGCAGAAATAACCTATGCAATATGGTTTCCGTTCTGCCAGATCTACAGCAGATGTGCTAACGGTTATATCTCATAGGATTAGCGAATCTCTTGACAAAAGCTTCCTCTCTAGGGCAATTGCTCTTGACATAGCAAACGCCTCCGATAAGGTATGGCACAAGGACCGACTTCACAAGATTTCCAGCTACGGTCTAACTGGAAATGTATTCTCGATCATTAAATCATTTCTCTCTGATAGGCTCATAAGAGTAGTGGTCGATGGACAAAAATCACAGACCTGCAGTATTAATGCTGGAGTCCTTCAGAGGTCAATCCTGGGCCCAACTCTCTTCCTGATCTATATTAATGACCTCCCTAAACACATACTTAAATCATTCGTTGACATCTATGCTGATGACACGACCATCTACGGCAACACATCAAAGGCTTTAAATGACAAAGTTCTCTCTGATTCTCTCAACTCTGCTTTTGAGCGCGTGGTACAGTGGGGGAGGAGGTGGCTGGTTACTTTTAATGCATCTAATACAAAGCTCCTATCTTTATATCATCAACGCTTGATCCCCATCTGACATCAATTGAAATGGGTGGCTCTCGTCTAGGGGAAGCTCCATGTTTTGACAAGCTTCTGGGTTTGACCTTTACTCCTGACCTGAAATGGAACACGTACATCAAGTCAATTGCAAAGGTCCCTGGAAAATTGGTAGGATACTTCTACCGATCCAGAAGATATCTCACTGCTGATGCAATTCTCTATCTGTATAAGCACGCCCAAGGATAGAGTACTGCTGCCACATCTTAGCAGGAGCTGAGAAACAGCCTATCCTGCCTTGACAGAGTACAAAATCTGCTTCGTAGCCTAATGGGTGATATCCTTTTCTCTTCCCTGCAACCTCTCTCCCACAGGAGATACGTTGCGAGGCTCTCTTTGTTTTATGTTACCACCATGGCAGATGCTCGTCTGAGCTCCAATCTATACCCCCTCCCGCCAATCTTTCATGATAACCCCCGTCTAGCTGAAACCACTGTCAAAATTTTTCCCACCCTTTATCTCTGCCAAAATCAAAACGTAGATTCCATGAACAATGCTTCTTTCTTAGAGGTGCACGCTTGTGAAACTCCGTTCCGGTTGCCTGTTTCCCACCTGACTGGATGTCTTCAAGTCCAATGTAAACAAATTCCTGATGAACCGCCCTCTTTAGTAAGACAATTTATAATATCTCCAATACTAACGCACTATACACGCAATAACCCTTATACCCGAGTGGCTTCCGGGTCTTGATAATGGTGACTACCTTGTAAATATAAACCCAACCCAATTGAAACTGGAGGTTATTCCATTAATATTTTTTTCCTAATACATATACACAAAAATCCGATGGCCCTGATACTGGCTGATAAGATACAAGAATGTCGTAAATGCTAGGAAGTATTTAAAGACATAAAAAGGTAGACGCGTATCCTGACCTTACGGAAGGGTCGAGATTGCCACTTTAATCTCATAGAACATTGATTCTTTACCAACAGACAGTTACGATCAGATAAAACGATCTGCATTAGTCAAGGAACGAAGTGAAGAGCACTGTATATATATATATATATATATGTATATATATATATATATATATATATATATATATATATATATATATATATATATATATATATATATACAGATTCGTATTCCGTTTCCGATTAACACAATGAATTTTATTTAGTAAGTAATTACTGATGATTATTTATGTTAGGGATTTATTATTCATTTGAACACTTTGGCCAGGTGGTATTATAATGATAGATCACCGGCTGGTCGAAAGGTCTTAATGAAGAATAAGAGAAATAGCATATGCACGCCTAAATATATATAAAGGAATAATGAGAACTAGCGGGACCTATGGAATTTCCACAGTGGACTCTTTCATATGTAATATATTGATGTTGGGATTTTTGCTGATGTTAAGCATAAATGGAGACACCCTGATATCATCGTAGTTCTTTTGTTAAAACTGAAAGAGTATATATCTTTGCTAGCAGGAACGCCCGGCATAGACTCATCGTAAAATATGCTTAAATATATTTTAATTTATGCAGATTTCGTATATATTACATTACGAGTAATTGTTTGATTCATTCTTATATATTATAAACCTGTGATTTCAAAAATAAAAAAAATATATCCATATGGCTTGGGTGCATCAGCTTGAATCGAAACCAAAACCAAAACTTATGAGGAAAAAAAGAATGTATGTATATATAAATTGAGTATTTTTCAGCTAAAATTTGAAACGACATCAAAACTGGTGAAGAATTCTTGGTAAAATTATTCATTACAAAAAAATGTAACGGCATAACAATTAATCGACAGCCACTCGGAAGAAAAAAATTGGATACAGAAAATAACATAGACCATATCGTATTAATATATAGATTAAAATATGGTACTCATGCAGAGAGTGATCCAGACATACATCATCGCACGCGCAGGCCCGGCTTCCTCGGAATATGACGTCAACAGCCGGAGTAAGCCGAGCGTCGCCGAGCGTCACCGAGGAAATTAAGCTGTCTAACGTAACATAAAGCTGAACCAATGACAATGTTGCACGATGATTTTCAACACGACTAGTCTTCGGCGAGTTGCAAATTCAAAGCAGCAGACGAGAATTTGGAAAAGGAAGACAAGAAAACAAATTCGTAAAAAAAAGCAAACAAAAGTTCACAATTTTGTACATTCACGTCAGAAAAAAAAAGCATGGACTTTACAAGCTTAAGTGAGCAGCTGAAAACACCAGCTGCAGTCCTCGATTTTGTCAAGAAAAAAATTACTGGCACGGACGAAAACTTGTGTACCAAGTGGACAAATGTGCAATCTTATTATAAGAGAAAAGAAAAGCGATGGCTATGCCTGAATGTGTCAGGCTTAAATTTACATCATCCGGATTGGTAACATTTTTGGCAAGTCTAGGCTGACAATTGCCATCATAATTAAGTCATGCACTTGTGGACGTTCGAGCGAGCAACACAGAAAAACCTCCTGCGCGAATGCGGAATACGATCTACACACACACACACACGATTAATAAAACAACCGTCTGAGGAAACAACAACAATATCTGTTTTAATATTTAATTAAAAGACACACTATTTTAATCTATATATTAATACGATAGCGTTCGTATTATCCCCGCCAGTTTTGTTTCAACTTTGCTAGTTGTCAGGTTTTACCTTGAAAAAAATAAAAATAAAAAGTAACACCCATAAAAACAAAAATAAAAATAGTTTTAAATTTTTCATGAAAAAAAAATTACAAAAAAAAAATCCTTGAATGTATTTATTTGACTTACTTCCAAACCTTTTCTCGAAGCAAAAAAAATCTTTCACATTATTTATTTCAAAACATATGCATACAGCAAATAAAAAAAAATTGTAATAACATTTTTCTTTACAGTTATTAAAACTTAAAATTTAAGGTAAGTTTTCTTTTCTTGGTATGCTTTCCGCGGCGAAGCTCGGCTTAATTTCCTCGTCAACGCCCGGCTTACTCCGGCTGTTGACGTCATATTTCGGAGAAAGTCAGACGGACTCTGAGTTACGTCTGCATCACTCTCTGCATGAGTACCTAAAATACTTTATGTACCAAAAACAGTTTTTTCATGAGACTATCTTCGTTAAAACGATGTTGTAATATAAATAAGTTATTAAGAAAAAGGAACTCATTTTCGTTTCGCTAATAACGTGTTGCATACTTCGAGGTTTCATAACATATACATCTGCCTTTTTTTTACATGTTATATCAATTAGTATTAGCAATAATATTTTAATGAACGAAGACATCAGCGTCTCTCTCTCGCTCTCTCACTCTCTGTCTCTCTCTTTCTCTCTCTCTCTCTCAATAAACAAATGTATAGAAAAATAAACAATGAAAAAAACAAAGAACTGCTCAATTTATTGTCCCCAGCGACCGAGAGATGTGTGTTATTGTGTTTTCTTATTACGTAACTTAAAATCAATTATTACTTTTGTAAGATAAAACACTACATGTTATAGAATAAAAAAAACAAATATATCTGTGATAACACGCTAATCCAAAAGAACCTAGAGTGTTCGTAAATGTGTTTTCTGAAATTAAACGTCTATTTCAGAATAAAATCTCAACCAATCAAATTTGCCAGAAAGCGGGACACACAAAAGAACACACGCTATTGTATTAATATATAGATAATTATCGAGAAATACACGTAACTAAAGAAAATCTAAAACATTAAAAAACATTAAACTAAATTTAGTTTTACTAACGGAACGTCAAAATACGTCAAAGTGAAAAAAGATCAACGGAATTGAAATGAATTAAATTATGTATTCTGTTTTAAACTGCAATGTTAAATGTTACCACATGCAAGCTTAAAAGTAAGCCACCTATAGAAAATAAATACAACATGTATACCATATCATACGTCAAAAAACGTTGCAAATATATACGGGACCGATGGGAATATGTGGTATAATCTACACATAAATTAGACATATATGTATAATACGCGCACCCTAGGGTTATAACAGATATGTATCCATTATTAGGCATTAATTTTAACTGTTCTTTAATTACTAAGCATTTCGTTTCGTCCCTGATTGTTTTCGCTTTATCCTTCTTTTCACGTTTATTGGTTTTAATGTAGCTAAATCTTATAGCAATTGTGTATCAATTATTTGACATTAAACCTTTTAGAAAGACACATGAGAGATAACCGGCATATATTTTAAGTAATATAACATTTTAATTACACAACAAATTTAATTTGAGAGTCGGCAAGATATTAAAATTGAGGAATGGTGATAGATTCGCATATACACATTTAACCAGAAGAATGTGAATATGTATACAAATAAGTAATATTAACAACGTATGAAGATAGAAAATATGATTAATTCAGTTGGAGTCAATATTGAAACGATTTATTTTTAACTATATAGCAGCAACCTTAAGCTATCACCCACAATTAAATAATTCATAGGTAACAGTATTTTTTTTATAAATTGGGAATGTTTCAATATTTCATTTCAAATGTTATGTTAAGAGCAAGATATCATGGAGATAATTTTCTGTCGATCTTGTTCTCAAATCTTTCTTTGGTTGCTTCAATTTTTAGTGTTGGTCACTAATTTAATATGCCCTCAAAAATGTGTGTAAAATACAATTAATGAAACGTTTTGAAATGAAATATTGATCTTAATAGATTGACACCTTGCATTACTATCAATTCCACTTAAAACATTTCGATACTGTCTTCACTTTCCTATCAACTCAAGTATCAAACAATTTATAATGATGTTTATGGAGATAAAATTCAGTAAAACGTGATACACAATTGTTTCGCAAAAAACGTGATACAAAATTGTTTCGCAAATATTCAAAAATAGCACAAAATGCTGTGATTTAATAGTCGTAACTGTTTTACTAAGGTAATGCTTTCAATAACACAGTTTTGTTTTTTAAATAAGCAATATTATTCTATACGCGACTACACGTAACTCGTTGTGTCAGTAAATGTTATGGCTAGCTATGGAAAAAGGAGTATATTTATTATGGAAAAATATATGCGCACTTAAGCGTACAACAATAGTCACCGCTTTAAACATAAATAATTACATTGCTAATGGCACTACTAATTAGCGGAGAGTTTAGATGCGATATTCCTTCATAGCATACCGCCCCCCCCAAAAAAAAAATCCTAATTCTAAAGGGAAATATTAAGGTGAGAACTAAAAAATAATTTACTAAAAATTATATGTTTATATTTGCTTATAAAAATATACATTATATAGCAGTGTTGGTCATCTGGACCTTAAAATTTGTATAACGTAACTTCCGCCGATTGGTTTTGTAAACAAAGTGTGCGACTCTTAACGAAAGCACTTATTACAAGTCAACGGCTCTAACATTGTCCGGCGCCATTGGATATGTCGGCACTGATCTTAGGGATATAACTATTTGATCAAGGCATTAGGGTATAGTGAGGACCCACTTTGGGGCCACTTCACCTCCTTATTTTGTATGTTTTCTGTTTTATTAGTTTCTCTGAAGAAAAAATAGTTTATATTTTATTTAACAGACGAACACCATATATATGAGCTTAACAATGAATTCTCTGGATGAGTATTAGACCTTAATTCACAAATAAAATATTATATTTATGAAAAAAAGTTTGACGACAGTTTTTAGTAAAATTATTGAATTAAAAAAAAAAACTTCTGCTTATCTTGTTTATGTAATTATTTATTTTTACTGTCTTTTCATTTTAGAACAGTAAAACCATTTTCAATGAGTTATACTCAGATTCATTTTCATTTTTATTTAAAAGAAACAAAAAAAGAAGCCGATAATTAAACGTTTTCCATGCAACAACTGCAATTTATCTGTTCCAAATATTAGTTTTTTGTTATTAATATTTTTGTAATGTTAAATGGTTTTCGTTTATTTTAGCATTTCAATTTGTAGTATGGAAAAATTAATTCAAGAGGTTTTAATGAAATTAAAGAAAGTGTGCGTATGTTTTTTTCTTTAATTTAAGACAAATACTAAAAACTTATGTGGCATTTACGGAACAATCTCGGATTGGATTCGAATTATTGTATATTTAAAAAATAATTGTTTGAAAACGATTCCAATTGCAATGGACGTATATGAAATAAGGTAAAAGTGGGGGACCTCTAAAAATCAAGTTTTAAAGAGCAGGTAATCTGCACCATGTTTCCCTTATGTTAGAACATTTTTATCTTTTTAAATAAAAACAGATTGTTTGACAACGATGCAAATTGCAATAGAATATTACAAATAAACTTCGTAAATGCCTATGCAATAAAAAGCAGAAAGGATTTAGTGTTGTGTTTATTTGCATACTTTAAACGTAAAATAATATGGATTTGTAAACAAAAGCTGTCATGTCTTTGTTTTTGTTTAGTTACGCATGCGTATGGTTTTTAAAACCTAGGACGAAAAAAGGATTTAAATACCTAAGCAATGCGATTGAACTTCATAATATATTAGATTTCATTTATAAAATGAGTTTTATCTTAAAGCAGTAAATTTAAATTATTTAAACAAGTCCTTATTGTACAGAGCGCGGCTGAAACAGCGATTACATTATTTATTATTTCTAGTCTGTTTCATTTGCGACGGACGGATCCTACCACGTGTGGGATTCTACCACGTGTCGGATTTTTCGAGGTGTCGTATTCTACAACTTGTCAGATTCTTCCACGTGTCGGTTTCTACCACGTGTCGGTTTCTACCACGTGTCGGATTCTACCATGTGTCGGATTCTACCACGTGTCGGATTCTACAACGTCTCGGATTCTACCACGTGTCGGTTTCTACCACGTGTCGGATTCTACAACGTGTCGGTTTCTATCACGTGTCGGATACTACCACATGTCGGATTCTACCACGTGTCGGATTCTACCACGTCTCGGATTCTACCACGTGTCGGATCGCGTAACTGTACATGTTAACACGAGTGGTATGTTACAACTATATTCACAATAAACGTCCATCTTAAAAATGTAAATGGTTACTTTCGATAAATACTGCCAATGTTTTATGTAAAGAATGTACTTGATTTAATATATATATTATTCCTTAATTGGAATCTTTTCACTTTGAGAAATCTTTAAAAAAATAAATAAATAAATAAATAAAAATTAACATAAAATGTGCTCATCTCAAAGTGAAAAGATTCCAATTAAGGAATAATATATATATATATATACCAATCGGTACGGACCCGACTATGGAAGATCAGATAATGAATAAATGTGGATTTATAAGATCAAAGAATCCAACCTTGATCGCCCTTCGGGGCCCGTGGCGCAGTTGATAGAGACGTTGAATCTCTACGGTTCCAGATGAACATTGTCTGAAGATAGCGGTTTCAATCCCACCCAAAGCGTGCCAGAGGTAATTGGTCAAAAATGTGGTGAGACGACGACAACTACGGATGGCAGTGATGGCTGAGAATGCAGTTAGGAGATTCGAAGTTCCTATCCGTCGCGGTTACCACCTGACGAAGGCCAGAGGAAGTTGGCCGAAACGTTGTGAACCAATAAAAACAAACAAACAACAACTAATAAATATGAGACTAATAGTCCGAAAAAAAAAATTAAAAAAAAAAAAATTAACGTACTTGATTTAAGTTGTGTTACCGAGAATACATACAAAAACACGCAAGATCACCATTGACTTCGTATAACACGGAAATCGCTTTGCATTTTTATTATTAAAACTTTTACAAATGAGTTATTTGCATATTTATTTATATATTTGTGGACTGTTATCCTTATCTTTATAATTGTTTTTTTCACGACGTTTAGGAAAAAAAACCCTATGAATATGAGGATAACGGTCCACATACTCCTCTTAAAATGTTCTAAATCAATACAACTACCATTAGGCACGGACCCGACGATGGAACACCAGTTAAGAACGAAAAACTTGGATTTATAAGACCAAAAAATCCAACCTTGTTCGTTATTAAGGGTCGGTCGCGCAGTGGATAAAGGCGTTAAATTTCTGCGGTTCCAGCTTATCATTGTCTGAAGATAGCAGATTAACTCCTACACAAAGTCGGCAGAAGATTAGTTAACCAAAACTTTGTGAGGCGACAACAAATATAGAAGGCAGTTGTTACGGAGGATAAGAGACTCGGTATTTTATCCCGCACGGGTTAACAACCTGAGGAAAGCCATATAACTAGTTGGCCGAAACGTCATGAAACAACAACTAGAAGATGAAGATAACAGATAGCAAATAAATAAAGAAAGAAAGAAATGCTTTAATTTGTCGAGTATTCGAAATAGAATCATATGCACCATATTCAAAATAAACTTCAAATATTTTCATATATTGTATGATTGTGGATAAAGAAGTTTCACATTTTTTAATTAATTCTAAGGCGTTCAATAGATTTCTGTATAAGTATAACAAAACACTTTTCCACTTGCATTGCTGGATCCGAATTAGCTATGATTCAAATAAGTTTCGAGAAATAAAATATAACGGTGATCATCATTTTTAAGAAATTTGAGAAACAAAATTTAATTTCTGCCATCATAGTAAGAAATCGGGCACAGCCTCCTTCATGAGAATTATAATATGAAATGTAAAAATCCCTTCCCGCATAAAAACAGTAAGGTGCACAGTGTCATTTAATCTATGCTCTTACTGACTGCAAAGAAAACACTGAAATTCACTGCATGTGTAAATCATTCGATTTTTAACATCTGCTGAGCTCTCTATCACGGGTATTCAATATTCAAAACCACCTGTAAATATACTTTTGAAATATGATTCAATTAATTACTCAATACGTTTTACCTCTTCATAACTGGGAATAGTATTTACTACATTATCGCCATTTCTGTACATAAAAATGTGTTTTGCGTATTGAGGCTCCAACCGTTCAACTACATATCTCCTTAATTATACAGTAATATACGTTATTATACATTAGGACTGTTGGTCATCGCCAAGTTAGCGAGTCAATTATTATTCGGAATATTGCTATCAAAACCAGGATGTAATGAAATAGGAAAACAACGAGGACAATTATAACATTTTTAAAAAGTTAGTTTCTCACATTTGGAATTTGGGAAAATGGATGTCAGCTAAATATGTATACGCACATTTTATATGATAAAAGCGAATTTAGTCAATAATAACAACAGTATCGGTAATGGAGCAAAGTTCCGATAATTTGTACTTTGTATTATTTGATAGATAATGCCGATTATAATTACAGAGAAGTTAGTCAGAGTTGGAGAATAGATCAGTTAGCAGTTCGAGTCTAGGTGTTTAAGTTGACAGAAATAGATCTTTATGAGGGAAAATAAAAAGTTCCAGGGGGTGCAATCATAGTAGGAGAACAGATTAGTTTACAACATGTGATAACCATAAATAAATCTTAAATATATTAAATATAAATTGGTTGTCTTGAATTTTCAGAAGAGAAATGTGTTTGTAGTTTCACTAGCACGCCCAGAAGAATACGTTTTTGTTGCGGCTACAAAAATGATATATTCTCCCTTTGTCTGGTGCAAAACAAAGCTGTTCATTCGTATGGTAAGTTTAATATCGAACTTTCCATCTTTAATTTTTTAAAACTTTTTATTGGAAAAAAAAGAATTAACAACTGTAATGTGTGGTTCATTTTGTTTTCAGGTGGGCACACATTTTGGCGTTGTGTTTTTGGGTTTTTAACTCTTGTTAATATAATCAGACATGCATTATAACTAAATATTGTCTTCTGTTAATTATGGAAACCAACATTCATTATTTTTATTAAAAAAACATATAAACGTTCTTTTTATTTGTTAATATTTTTATTTTGTTAATTATGGAAACCAACATTCGTTATTTCTTTTAAAAAAACTATGAACGCTCTTTTTATGTTAAAGGATAATATTTGGCTGCACTATATGTATGATGCTATTGTATAACAATAATCTATTTGTCATGAGTGTCTAAACAGTGACGCGCACACACAGATCAGTATATATAAAATACGATCACACATGGTACGCACACTTTACACACTAGAGACGAGCACAGAAGAAAATTATTATTCTTTCCATGTAGACTCGTTATATACAACCAGTATAAACCATTATATACGTTTTGGTGCTCGTGCTCGCATACTCCTCTTCACGAATATAGAGTAGAAAAATAGAAAACACACACATGAAAGAGTTCGGAGAAATAGTTGTTTATCAGGAATAATAAAGAAAATGTTTGAAAGAAGATATCATAGATACATTGATTTTACTGTTAAAACGAGAAGTTATAACACTGACTAGGTTAGCGGTTTATTAAGAGACGCACGATTTATACATGGTGCAATCAGAATGTTATAGTGTCAAATAGACATATTGTTTATGCAGTGTTAATTAACTGTAAAACTAACAACTCATAACACATTCGACAACGGTCTGTTTCGTAATTTCGCCTAATATTTAGACTGATGTATTATTTACTACTGAGGGAAATCGGTCCCTTCACTTGGCTTGATAGCGGAGGAAATTTACTATCCAAGTGGTTTAAATATTCGTTATTCAGCACCTATTTTATTTTGTTTTGCATGCATCGTCATCGATAATTTTTCGTACTAATTCCATTTTATTAAAAATATTACTCTTTTAAATAATTATCTGTTTTCTGAATATTCACACATTATCGGTCAACATATGTGACAGTAAACATCATAACTTTTCACAGTAAAACAAAACATGGGTTAATAAAAAATACTGTTAAAGCACTAATCGTATAGATAACAATAGTTTTAATTCAATACAATTGGTTTCCACAATATTTGCGTTTATTATAAATAATAAATTAAGCTACTAATGAATGTATAATAAATATTGTGAAAAAATTAAGTTCCAGCAAAAAATCAATGACCGCTCAGATCAAAAAGGGAGCAATGCACTTACCTTAGATTGCGAAAGAATTGCCCCTTTCCGCGACGTAACCGTCTTGTAGTATCTTCGCCAGACGAAAGTGGAAAAGATTTACTTTCAATCGCCGGCAACTGAATCAATTTGTGGTGAAGAAAAAATAGAGAGACAAGACAAGGGAATCTCCCCTCTTATATAATGGAAGGATCAGATGATTAACTATCACGTGATCCGGAGCACAAAATAAAACTTCAAAAGGGTGAATAACAACAACAATTCTTCTTGGTTAGTATTCAAGGTAAGTGCACGCCGATCCTTCTCTTCTCGAGCAATCATTAATCCTTTTTTTCACACGATCCACAAGAAAGAAAAAAAAAAGAAAATGCGTGGCAAAACAAAGGATATAAGCCATGCAATTATTTAATATAGTTAACGTATTAGTATTTTTTTGTTTTATGTTTTTGGAGTCCCTAACTATTCTGGGAGGAGGCTAGGCCTACCTCGTCGTCGTGTCTTAGGTGCGCAATCCGTACAATACCACTTCTGCCTTTCCGGAGGTGGAGAAAGAATTCCCACACACCTGAAGTGACACCAGTCATCACAGCCGTCACAACAGATCATATCCTTATCACTTTGCGGGGAACTGCACACACGACAAAGCCAAATCACCTTTTCTTCCTGTGAAGGAGTCGATTGAAAGGAAACTGCACCATCGACCGATGCAGTGATGGACTGATCCTGACTCTCGCTTTTTAAAGAGAGTTCAAGTGGAAAGAGGTTCTTCAATGAGTGAATGTGTGTTGCATTGCCCCCTGCCTTACCTCTGCAGACCTTACTACACCATCCTCACCATAAACATTTCCAATATATTACCGAGAACCCAAAAGGGTCTTGGTTTAAGAGGACTTTTAACTAAAACGACATCCCCGACCTTAAGCCTGTTTCGAAAAGGCACCCTTGAACGGCCTAGGGGCTTCTCTCTGAGACTTAAGAGGTATTCATCATACCATAGTGCTCTGAACATCTCCAGACACTGGTTTCGTACCTGCATGGTCCTAAGAAGCCTCTCTCGACTCGGAGGGTGGTGGGAAGAAACATTTTCCTCATTTAAACTCAAAAGTAGTCCAGGACTCTTATTGGGCCTCAGAAACATGTTTGGAGTTACTGCCTCCAGCACAGTCTCCGCGGATTCTCGATAAGTTAAAAGGCAGTTGTTAATTGCCCTTTGTATATCCGATACTATGGTTAGTAACGTGAAATAATGTATCTCACTTCTACCAACCACCTTATGCAGACAATTTTTAATTGTCTGAATACTCCTCTCCCAGACCCCTCCTACCCAAGGCGAAAATAGAGGGATAGGACAGAATTTAATCAGACACGAGCCAAACTTCTGTTGATAATCGTGGCTCAACATCAACCTCTTAAATAACCGCCCACCTCCTATGAAGGTCTTAGCATTGTCACAGTAAATGGCTGTTGAAACACCATGGCGGTTTGTAAAACGTACCAAAGCCTGCAAAAAGGACAACATGCTCATGTCTGGTACCACCTCAACATGTACAGCCCTGATACTGAGACAGGTGAAGATGAGTTGATACATCTTCACCACCTTAGCCCCTTCCTTAACCCAAAGGTGGCCCGTAAAATCTACTTCCGGTGTGTTTGAAGGGAACCTCCAGTTCAACACGTGAAGCAGGCAAGCTGGCCACATTGGGGGGGTTAATACTTGTTTGGCATTGTACTTGAGCACATGAAGCCAGGACTGTTTTGACTGCTTGTATCCCCTTGGGCACCCAGTAACCACACCGTCTTAACTCTGCCAGAGTGGATGCAACCCCCAAGTGTTGACGCCTTGTATGCGGATCCGTTATTATAAGCCGAGTTACTGGGTGATCCTTTGATAACAGAACAGGGTGTTTAACTTCCGGGTCGAAATGGAGAAACCTTGCAATTTTACCACCTGACCTGATAAGACCCTCACCATCAATGAACAGGTCGATATCACGCACCAAACCCGGAACTGTCCTACCTGAGGAATCCCGCAGAAATGCTAGTTCCTCAGCATATCTCTGGTGCTGCATCGTTTTCATCAGCAGAATGGCTGCAAGCCTTTCCGTGTCAACTTCTAACCGACGCAGCCGATGGATGAATCTGAGGACCAAGGAAGTCACTCTCAATAGCTTGGTAAAGGAAGAAAATCTTTCGAGAGGAAGAACTGTAGGTGGTTCCTCTCCCTGTAGGATGGCAGCATTCCAAGAAGAACGTGCCACCACTTGGCTGGGCTGGCTGAGGCATGGCAACTGCTGTGCAGCCCATGGACTGATCCCGCTACTTAACCAATCCGGACGAGTACACCAGACTTGAAGGCAAGCCTTGAACCTTTTCAAAGTTAACGCCCTAGTAATTCAATCGACAGGATTCTCAGTTGTTGAGACATAACGAAATGAGGGGGAGAAACCTAGTGTGGCTTCCAACTCAGCACTCATCTGTTCGATGTCCTTCAGTCTATTCCGGTCAAAGAGGTTTCTGCTTACAATTGTTCCGGAAATCAGCCAAGAGAGAACCACCTGTGGATCAGTGGCTACATGAATCTCAGAGGGAGAGAACCCTCCAAAATTCCCCAACAAAGTAGGCAGGCACCGGAGAGCCAAAAACACGGCCATAAATTCTAAGGTGGGTAGAGTTTTTTTTTTTCAAGGGAGCCACCCTAGCTTTTGCAAACACCAGACCAAATTGGCAATTTTGCACTACATATGCTGCGAAGCCATATGCTTCTGGAGATGCATCGCAGGAAATAAAAAGTTTGCCAGCCTCATTCTCGCTGAGTGCTCTTCTGGGGAAGGAGACGGTCTCCAGCTCAGAGAGATCAAGGGAAAGCTTCCTCCATAAGGACAAGTATTCCGGTGGGACCGTTACATCCCATCCTAATCCCTTCTTCCTAAGTTCACTCAACAAATTACGGCCACGTAACGAAACCGGTAGGCACAATGATAACGGGTCTTAGACTCTAGCTGTCTCGCTGAGGATCCGTCTCTTTGTAACGGCACTAGAGTCGAACTTAACAGCTACTACACAAAAAGTGTCTGAGAGAGGTCAGTATCTATATCCGAGCACCTTCTCCCATTTGTTGCCATGGTCACTCAGGGAACCATGGTCCTGCATTTAGTTTCGAACTGCACATGGTTAGAATTACAGGACTGCAGTTCGAATCCTCCCTGACGCAATCGTTCCCGGGTGAGTGTATATAACCGGCACAGTTCATTGGTATCATCGTGCGACATAACCAAATTATCCGCGTAAAACCGATTCTCCATCATGGATCTACAATTATCGGTGGGAAACTGCGCTGCATGGTATTTAAGGACATAATTTAATATAAATGGACTAGCAGCATACCCCAAAATAATTGTGTTGTATCTGAAGCAGCGTAGGCGACCTCCTTCTTTTAGGAAAAATCAGAACTTATTCCTTTCCGATTCAAGCTTCACACGGATCATTAAGAAGGCCTTCTT
Source organism: Euprymna scolopes (assembly GCF_053919585.1). NCBI lineage: Eukaryota > Metazoa > Mollusca > Cephalopoda > Sepiida > Sepiolidae > Euprymna > Euprymna scolopes. Next base: position 67,604,839 of record NC_136486.1, on the reverse strand, counting down.
AATATCTGCTAACATGACGTGCTTATTAGCACGAAAGGTAAGTAACAAATCTAGTAGGTCACTAGTAAGATTTATTCCCTGGTAGGTAGCCTCGTTAAGGGAAGGAGAGTCACCAACTTTGAGGCTGCAGTTGAACACTGGCCGAATCTTAGTGGTGGAGGTAGGGTCCGATTTCAGGGCAGGCCTGTGCGGAATCAAGACAAACTCTCCGAACCGTTGAGGAGGCACGAAGATCTCCTCTATAATTCCATCCCGTTCCTGCTGATGGAAAACCTTCAAATATTCATGATAAAGTTGTTAAAAGCCGACCCAGGGATCTTATCCCTCTTAATAAGGAGACTTTTAACCGCTTCCTTAGTATCTCTCAAAATTGAGGACAAGGTGGGGATTCTTCTACCTAAAATTAATATCAACTCCCCCTTGACCTCCTTGGGGAATTTTGCAAAGAGAATCTTGGCCATAAGCCGAGCGCCAGAAGAAAGGTCGTTTGAAAACGAACAGTAGAAGCAGCCCTCCAACTCAGACAATAGGGAGGCTACTTTGGATATGTAGTTAGTCAGGGCAGTAACGGAGCTGTCCTGTTTACAGGAAACATCTAATATGTCTTAGAAGATGTTATCTATTATTTCATCTTCATCGAAGTACTCGCTCTTGAGGACCGAAAGAGCGACCTTATAATTTCTGTTGCTGATGGAAAGATAATTAATCAACAACAGGGGTTGGCCAGACAGTGAACACTTCCAAAAATTCAGTCATTCGGCATCATTGGCCATGCCAGCTTCACAATTCTCAAAACGCTACAAGAATTCCTTGAAGCTCATAGGGTTAGATTGCATGTCCAATCCATCGAAGGTGGGTCCCGTGATCTTAATTTGAGGTGGTTTTACAGTAAATGAGACCCCAACTCTTCCACGTCCATGGCCACTGGGAGGAGCTTTATCTCAAGATGTTCTAATGCTCTTCGGAATCTCAGGGTGTGTGCAAGAGACTCCCTCTTAATTTAAATCCAATCCTCTTCCTCATAAGATTGAAGTTGGATTTTACTAACACATATGTCTACCTCAGTTAAATATTCCTCCACCGATTTCTGCAGTGCAGAAAAGGATTTAACAGAGAGTTCATCCTCCAGATTGGCCATCTCATGAATCGTTCGGATTTTAATCAAAAGAAGAGAAATTCTCTTCCTTAAATCTGGTTGATTCAGATCCATGTTAGTATGGGGGTTCTTTCGCAAATATGTGAAGAAAAAAAGAGAGACAAGACAAGGGAATCTCCCCTCTTATATAATGGAAGGATCAGATGATTAACTATCACGTGATCCGGAGCACAAAATAAAACTTCAAAAGGGTGAATAACAACAATAAGCCTTCTTGGTTAGTATTCAAGGTAAGTGCACGCCGATCCTTCTCTTCTCGAGCAATCATTAATCCTTTTTTTCACAATATGCAACAAAATAAACACCTGACTACATAAAGTGATTATTTTTTTAATAAATAATTTATAACTCCGTCCATGTTTTCAGATAATACCTTCATAAATATTAATGTATGCAAACAAATTCAGCAAAATATACAACTTGAATTAAATAAATATATTGCTTTATGTTTGATCACAAGTACAGTAAAAATCATCAAGATATAATGGGTAATTTCATCCAAAAGCGCCAGTTGCTCAGATAACAAGAGTTTATACTTTAAGTGGAATTGGAAATAGAATGAAATAACACCAACTAGTTTTTATTTCCTTATATTATGTATCACACCGCTACATGAGAATAAATAACAAATTCAATTGTTGTGAATATATATTTTTTAAATATTATATTCAAAATGGACATTGACTCGTCAAATAAATCTTGGCGTATCTGTCTTCATACATGTCATCAATTATTTCGTTTTATACCGTGTTATTTGCATGTCTGCTTTCTACATAAACTCTGATTAAAGTGGCTCGTCGATGCTCTCCGTAAAATGTACTCTTGAGTGTAGAAAAACGTTCAGTCTCGTAAAACAAAGGATAAATGGTGTAAGGGCAGCTGCTCTTGTAATTGTTAGGCAAGGATTGCGCAATCCCTAAACACAACTCCCTTAAGTCCAGTAACAAGGCGAGCGCCAAGTCAATTGAAAACAATGGCGAGATAAGAAATATATTTGAAAGAAATTATTTTAAAATACACTTTAAATATAAACGTTTTTAAAATATGAAAGGAGGCAAATTATAGTGAAGTAAATTTATAAGTGGAATATTTTTTACAAACGTTCAATTCTGTCATCAAGTGTGTGGGGTGTTCAATGTATAAATATATATGTTTTTTTCTGTGCCTCACCAACCAACCGCTGGTTTTAGTCGGAGTGTGTGATTCGAATAGACTCATTTTTATTTCTCAAAATCGCTGTTCTTATAACCATTTGAATAGGCTACATGAGGTAAAAGTATTTGATTTGGGGATTTGTTTGTCCTTTAATTCTCAAGGATTAGTGATAATTCATCGTTTTGACAAAATCTGGGAGTATTAATTTTAGAGACCAGAATTATCGAATACCAATGCCTGAAAAGCAATTAATTCTTCTCCACTAAATTCCCAATATTCTAAGCCAGACTAATTAGATAACTAAATTAAGGGATTTACTTATCTAGAAAAGTATTTGACTACAACACACGTCTTTACTCATACATAGATAATTAAGAAAAAAAAACGTTATGTTGAACACTTAGTCTGAATATATTTCTCGTCGGATAAGTAAATAGAAAGAACACTGATTACATTTATTTAAATTTTATTCCGCTATCTAAAACATTTCGATATGATTAGTTTATTTGCAGAGGAAGTAATCAAAATGAATTCCTGAATATATGGCGAATCCCATAGTGACTTGATACTACTACTTTTACAACTAATCGTACTACTACTAATACTACCATTACTTCTATTACTACTACTTATATAGTCAATGTATATACTAAGTTAAAAGGATTGAATTATTTATATGCATGTAACAGAGTAGTAAAAGTACACACAATGGTATAACTCTAAAGCGAACTAGTTGTTCGTCTAATTTTAGCTACCTAACAGTTACTTCGATGTACAAGCTTCTACAAATTCCTTTTTGTCTGAACTGCCATTTCATATTATACACACACACATATATATATATATATATATATATATACATATATAATATATGTGTATATACATACATATTACATGTTTCTGCTGTATAGAATTGATATTGCCTTCTGCTCAGCGACTAACATTTTCCAAACAGAATGTTCTAACCAATGTTCTCGTGCGTTGTACATGCTTATTTACAAAAGAGTATTTGCTTTTAAGTTTGTATTTTTGCAGCTTCGCAACCTAAAATAAGAAACTAAATGTCTTGTCAACTTAACAGATTCTAGCGAATAGAGAAATAAAACTTGAAACAAACTTGTAACATAAAGGGTAAAGATTGCGAGAATTTAAAAGGATGGATATTGAACTTTCAGTATGCAATTCTGTCTTCGTGACTACGCATACATAACCAGTTCACTAGTTTTTCAATGCATTTCCGTAACGCTTGTATAAAAATCTACTGTGGCATAAAGGTGCGAATCATTTCTTTCAACTGGATCGCGCATATAAAATATCTGCTGTTTGCTTTCCGAAAAAAATTGATAGAGAAAATATATTCAAATCAAATGTTAAATCAATTTAACAACAAAGAAAACAAGAATTAAATATACAATCGGCAGTTATTTAAGCTTTGATATGTTTATGTTTCCATAATTTTAAATACAATATTCACTTCTGAAGTGAAATTTTAAACACATCTCTTAAAACTAAGAGATTTGACATGTACGATATTCAATTTAATTTATTTTTAAACAATTTAAGTTGAACACTTGTGAGAATTAGATGTCTCTAATTATTGGTGCAGTTTTACCTATTAAAAATATTCCAGGAATTTCAATTTCTGTAGACTGGTTGAAGAGTTTAGATTGGTATTCAACTTTACACAATTTTATCTGGCAAGATTAACCGCTGACGTGCTGACTATACTATCCGTAGGGAAACTATTTATAGATGGTTTGAATTAAGGCAATAACTTTTGCTATATCAACGACATCCGATAAGTCTTGACCCATAATTTAAAGTCGGAAGTCGGTACCTACGGAATATCAGGAAATAACCAATCAATCACTAAATTGTTTTTCTCAAATACGTTTATAAAGAAGTTGTTCGTGTGCATTTCAATCCAATGCCGGGGTGCATCAAGGATCACATACCTTATATGTTTTCTTTTATTATTTATTTATGATTCCCCAAATATATTGCGAAAATCATTGACATCGCAGTAGAAGAAAACATCTTTGGAAATACTGATTTCTGATTCTTTGTTCTGAATTGGCGAAGTCAGTGCAGATAAGAACACTGTGTTTTCTAGTTGTGAGACTTCTAAAGATAAACTGATATCTCATCACAAATAAAATTGCATTTACGGAATCCAAATTAAAATTCTTATCTTTTAGTAATCTTCATTTTTGAAAAACTACTAGAACTAATCTTCATGAAAACCTTTGATGTAGAACATATTCAAAATTATTTTCTAAGATCGAAGAAAGCCGTTGCCATACGTCAGCGACTGTACAATGTTTCTTCCGTCTTCCATAAATTAAATTGAATTATCATGAATAATACTGCATCGTAGCTACAGTTTAAATGTGTTCATTTGTAAGTTCGAGGATACCAAATTGTTGGTGGTTCACTTACTAAAATGATCAAATTCTGACAATATACCTCATCATTCCTAATGCTTTCAAATATTTGCCCATTGCTCATTGTTCAGTCTCCTAGATATTTAATAGTTTCTTAGAATTACAAATTCCTCACATGTTATGACATTTCTATAATTAATATCATATAATGTATTACAACCTTATTGGAATGAGGAGTCCTAACCTAAGTCTTTGGATGATAATATTCTGATATTTTGAAATTATAAAAACATATAGGGATTCTGAAATGTACTTCTTTAAAAAAATATTTTCGTTTACGTCTACTTATTCTGTTAAATAATTTTGTCTAAGATCGGCATAGTATCGTGACTCTGGTGATATGAATATTGCGAGCATTGTATAAGTGAAATCACTGTATAAGTGAAAGCACTGTATAAATGAACGCACTGTATAAGCTATTTCTAACGCTTTCTCTGTCGATGAGCAACACTCGTAATGGAAACATCAGCAGATCAAATGATAGCTTAGTATGTCATTGGCAAGTCTTTACAAATTTTATTATGCAACATTGATTGGTCTGATGATCCTCTTAAGAATATAGCTGTAAATAGTTAGTGTTACACGGAGATATTGAAACAACTCGTCTTATAAAGTTAACTTTGATAGTAATATAAATCTCAGGTAAAATATATGCACTGATTATTGCAGATTTGTACACACCTTTGCATATAAAGTTTTATTTCTCAGAAAACGGCTGTCGAAAAGATGGAACGGATGACTTTCCATTGGTAATAAAATCAACGAAAATATTGTTCGAAAACAGCGTAAGTTGTAGTATTTGATTTTCACTGATTCTAATCTTCTCTATATAAATAAAATGAACTCATTTTTCCCCATGGGATTTTGACCTTAATAGGATTAAAAATCAAGATATTTCATGCAAATATAATATGCACAAACGGCAGAACAATATCTGAGGTGTGTTATAGGCTTATTATTTCTCAAATTCCTCGATAATCTTAGATTTCTATACTTTTTCTGCTGAGAAGTCACGGCCAAAATCGGTTAAGATCAATGGAAGTGGTAAAATATTTTCTCTCTAATAAATTCCTCCTCCCCCTGCCACCACTTAACACCGTTTGGGGATCGTTCACAAGGAACGGTTGAGAAGAGAACACCGGTTTGGCTTCGTAGTTCTTTTATGTGAAGTTATTTAAAATCACTAAACTAAGCTGCAGTGCTCTGTGGCGTAGTGGTTGGCGTGCTGGACAATTCACATTATATTTTCACGTTCGCGCCGACCTACCGTAGTCGTTTTTTTTTCCTAAACAACTAGAATGGACTTTTCTTGGTGGCCGAACTGTTCACGTTGCAGATGTTTTTTTTTCACACTTTATTTTCCTACTTTTACTCATGACTCCGGGTTTGATCCTTCCTACTTACCTACCATAACATTTTTTAACCTCCCCCGTCCCGGAAACAACACTCGGGCAACGCCGGGTACCCCCGCTAGTCTTCTTCTCTATATGAATAAAATGAACTCATTTTTCCCCGTGGGATTTTGACCTTAATAGGATTAAAAATCAAGATATTTCATGCAAATATAATATGCACAAACGGCAGAACAATATCTGAGGTGTGTTATAGGCTTATTATTTCTCAAATTCCTCGATAATCTTAGATTTCTATACTTTTTCTGCTGAGAAGTCACGGCCAAAATCGGTTAAGATCAATGGAAGTGGTAAAATATTTTCTCTCTAATAAATTCCTCCTCCCCCTGCCACCACTTAACACCGTTTGGGGATCGTTCACAAGGAACGGTTGAGAAGAGAACACCGGTTTGGCTTAGTAGTTCTTTTATGTGAAGTTATTTAAAATCACTAAACTAAGCTGCAGTGCTCTGTGGCGTAGTGGTTAGCGTGCTGGACAATTCACATTATATTTTCACGTTCGCGCCGACCTACCGTAGCCGTTTTTTTTTCCTAAACAACTGGAATGGACTTTTCTTGGTGGCCGAACTGTTAACGTTGCAGATGTTTTTTTTTCACACTTTATTTTCCTACTTTTACTCATGACTTCGGGTTTGATCCTTCCTACTTACCTACCATAACATTTTTTAACCCCCCCCGTCCCGGAAACAACACTCGGGCAACGCCGGGTACCCCCGCTAGTAAAGAATAAATTTAGATTTTCGGGAGAGATCGAACCAAACTCTTTAGATAATATGAAAAACCACCACTTTACTAATTATTCTCATGCTCTATGGGGCTCACACCTTATACATCATTACTTAATATGGTACGCGTTCAAAAATTTAATATGGTCGAGTAAATACGTATATACGAAAAATGTACTCAGTAGAAGATCAGACGCGCACTAATAATAAAATAAATACTATGTACGACGGTTCTGATTTAATCCGTACTGACCACGAATCCGAAATACGATTTTTTAGTATTAAAACACGATTATTTAAATATTTTCTCACCAATCTGCCTTCACTCTAATAGTTGAAAATTGTTTTTCTTCTCGTTATCATTCTTTTATTCAATTTTGCATTAAGTAAAACTTTGTCGACATGGTATATATGTGGAATTTAGTTTCTGATTTCTTTTACAAATGCATCTTCCTATATTTTATGATTAATTGTATTATATATTTATGGGTGTATAATGTAGAAATCTGATTTTTGGGAAATTTCTGGTTTTCAAATGAAAAAATGGGCATCTTGAAGAATGACGTAAAGAACATGTTATGGAAATATAAATAAATTATCGTTGTATTTCAGTAAAAAATGTGTATATATTGTAAACATAGTGAAATGCACTGTATATGCTACACTTATATTTTCAATGAATGTCATTAAACAACATGCTATTTTTTATCTTAGAAACTGAATACTTGCAAGATACCGGTACGATTCGGATCATTGTTCGCTGTGTTTATATTTGCGTATCGATGATGTTATGCGAATAAAATTGTACAGATAAGTACTTTATAACACTATAATCGCATCGATATTGATCAAAGTTATATGCTGATATGATTATTTGAAATCAAGATTAAGAATCGGAAAATCAGAACTTTCCGGGAATATCGGTATCTGAAAAAGAAATGCGTATTTTTCGATGTTCAAACGATTCTTTTATATGTGATAGTTTTAACTTAACTTTATGTTGTTACTAATGATTAACTTATGAATATTTATGAATTTTTACTTAGCAGTAAAAACAAAGCCTTATATCCAGAATAGTACTTTTTTATGGTTGCGTAAAGATAAACTTATATTATTTTAATTTTTACAGTAACTCGAAAAAAAAACGATTTTATAAAAGTAGATAAATACAAACGTATACGTATTAAGCAGTGAGGAATATATAAATAAGAGAACAGAATTTCAGATTTGTATCTAAGTTAAGTCTTTGGGATTTAATCTATTTTTATTTTAATATTATATTGCTATTTGCTTATTAAATGCAGTGGTGTCTGCTATGAAAACAAATTGTAAGCCTGTTTACACAAACTCCTCAACTAGTACTGGCTTTTATTAAATGCATGTACGCCACTAACTATCAATATCTATGCTCTATCTCCGGTGTGCAAATCACACCCACTGCTTTTACCAATTCAATTATTTCATAATCACTTTTGTCCAACACATGAAAATTACTACCACATCTATATAACGAGTCGACGACCTATCTTTCCTTTTTTATTTTTTCAGTCGAAACGCACATGCTGCCGGGTTTAGGTAATTTATTCCTTTACATTTTAAACAAGAGCTACCATGATCATTACAGATCATTAAGCATTCCATAATTACAAATGCCGCTTCTGAATGTTACATGCTACATACTGCCAGTTCACCAGATCCATAGTCAATCCTTATCCAGTATGTTCTCCTACGGCAGTTTGTTGTGCCAGTAGCTAATTTTGTACGAATATCCGATTTTATAATTTTCTTAAGACGATCTATATTTGGAAGACCTTCATTCCATTGACATCAAACACAATTCTTAAGTACCTACGCAAATATCCCCATGTTGGCTGTCGATAACTTTTTAACATAAAATCATATGTTCTTTCCACTTCAATGGAGTGCATGCCATGTTGTCAAACTTAATTTATTCATAAGTTCCAGAGCTTCTTTTATTTGTATTATTGTTAAACACACCCTTATATCGTTGATGTATGAATCGCTGGCCTGTTTTATTTTGATTCTTTTCTTCAACATTAATTTTTTTGTTAAAAAGGCTTCAATAATTTTTGGCGCAACATTAAGTCTGATTTCTCGGTCTCTAAGGGAATTCAGTTTTTCCTTTATGGGCATCTGTAATTGTCATAGTTCTTTCGCCAGAAGGCAGACTTAAGGTCAAAAGTCGTAACTATTTCCAGCAACCGACTTTCCTTTCATATCTTTTCATCACGCATGTATTATGTTTCTCCCTGCATGGCAGGCCGCAACACTGTCAATTCAGAAAAGTCGAACGCTGGCCTGACTTTTTCTTGTGAACTGACACACTGCCATCAATGTTAATACAGTGTTGTTTTCTCCTGCTAATGAAACAAGTATATTTTCTGCTATCAATTATTTCACCACTTTGCAGACGAAGGTGGTTCACATTTCTTGAAAATTCTTATAATATTACACCCTATTCAGTAACACTGGAGCTTTTATTTTCTATTTCAATCTTACTCTCTATTTCTCTCTATTGACATTTGTTTCGAAATCTTTTTCTTCAATTTTACAAACATTAATCTGATGGAAAAGTACACATGGTGTATACTTCATTTATAGTTACACCTCCTGTATCAGTAATTACATACATTCCGAGTGTGACGGAAGTCATGTAGTGTGATTCAGTAATAACGCCTCTACTTTTATGTTTATTATATTTACGTTTATATTGATTTGCCGGGCAATATGGCATTTCTTTTCCCTTTAATCAACTGCTTAACCTGTGCTACATCTACGACATATACTCGTAAGTTCGGACTCGATTAAAGTGATGATGCACCCAATATCGACAGTGCATTCATCAACTTATTATGTACCAGTACTTCTATTATTAAAATAGCTCAGTACTGGGCATTTATTCTGTTACTGGGGAAGCTACGAGTGAAAAACTCCCTGAAGTTGACAACAATATCTGACAATGGTGCCTAACAAATAAAAATGTTACACCGTATACTAGTTCTTTGCATTTCGTATAAAACTTTGTAAATTGCGGCGCTCGATATTTAAAGGGTATAATGTCTGCTGATATATTATTTCAAAATCTCTCGATGGTATCCTATAGTCCAGTTACTCTTTTGATGTTATTAGTATAAATATCAATTACCTCTCTGTCCAGTTGAATCGATTCAGCGTTTGATATGCTTAAATAGGTATTTTGATAATGTCGTCATTAATCCTATTTGCATGTTTTGCATCTAAATGGTGTTCATTTTCTATCTCACAATACAGAGCCAGTGCAGCTCCATATATAAATGTTGGGTATAAAACTTGCAATGTTTTGTACTTTTCACAGGTTAGCACCCGATTGTACCTAGGTGATCCGCCCGTTAATATTACCTTCTCTATAACAATGTGGTTTCACAAAATTTGCTAATCTGAGTAGTTCCGATTCCATAATTTATTTACTAAAATAAAACTTTAAGTTTATATGAAAAAAATGCTGAAATTATTTATAAACACTCTCCAATTCGTACAGAATTGTCTTAACTCAAATATCACCACTACATCTTAGTGTCTCTTTTCACACTTGACTGCCAAATTTTGATACATAGTACGCTCTATAACAATTTGTTTACGCCATATTTTTCTCACATCTGCTAATTAATTCAACCCAACGAAAGCCTAACTTTCATTAGTTCCTCTGTTATCTGTGTTAGTCTCGATGGTCAAAAACGACCCAATGTCGTATGTGAGTTATTTAATCGTTTACATTTTTAGTTACATGCATCATTGTATTTATCACTTCTCTTTCAATAGGTATTTCTTTATTATTCTATATATGCATGTTACACAACTTGTCTATTGTTGTATGCAGCATATAATGTTTATTTATCTCATTTCTATGTTAATGTGATTTAGCAATTTTTTTATAAATATATAAACTAAATACTTTAAATAGTTACTTTTCTTTTCATTATTTATACGATGATTTAGTAACGTTTTATTTAACATTGAATTCTTATCTTTTATTCTCATATTATTTGCTCGATTTAATCCTGTAGTGCTTTATTATTTATTAAAGCGTTTGTTTTAAGATATATATATATATATATATATATATATATATATATATATATATATATATATATATATATATATATATATATATATATATGTATATATATGTACGTGTGGGTGTGTGTGATTTCTTAGTGTTTTTTGGGGGGACGAATTCAGTTGTTTATGCGAAATAGCACTTTTACCATAAATGCTGATCGAAAAAACATTCCGTTAACTAATATAGTGGGGGAGTAGCATATGAACTTTTGAAATGTAATTATCGATGGACAAATGTTTTGTCCTATCCGACTACTAATTAACTATCGGGAATTGAACCCAGGTCGTCAGATTTGGAAGCCTGTAACTCGACGATGGAGCTAACTACCACAAGTGCTTGCATCCATCGCGTTATTTGCAGACATGCAAACGCATATATCATACACATACACACACCCACACAGACGTAAACACACACACACTCACACACACACACACAGACACACACATATATATATATATATATATATGCCGATTTTCAGAGGGAATACATGGAAGATATGATTAAGTGTTTAAATAGACGGTAATCAATGATTTGAATGCGGGGCTTTGTAATGAGCGGTGATGTTAACGTCGACTGCGCAATCACGGCCAAGGACCAACATAACGTGAATGTCAACAGAAACGCATTGGAGATTTCACGTACTTGAAGAATTGGCCCAGAAATCAATACATGCCTATCAGCGGCAGATTTCGAATATAAATGAATAAACGGCACTCTGTTCCTGCTGAACAGTCCAGCATCGCAGAAAGAATAATATTTACCTTGACCTATCGGAAAGGTTGACTCATGCCGGTAAGAATGGTTGATTTTTCTTTTCGTCGATTTCCTCTCGTTACAACAAAAAAATAGTCTAAATGTATATTTCACCTGCTATTGATTTCTTTTTATATGCCCGCAACTAAACAAATTCAGAAGACAAGAGTTGAAATTCAACTGACTTTTATTTTACACTATCCCTCATTTCTAATGCATTAACATAGGCTTAAATCGCACGTTTTGACGGGAGGAAAACGAAAATTGAACCCAATTTATTTATTTTTTCGTAAGAACCCAAACTTTTTTCATCCAGTGTTACTCTTAAGAAAGAAATAAGGCTCGCAAAAGATATAAGAAGAAAGCTCTAACATTAAGTTGTTGTTTCTTATTTAAAGTGAGAGTTCATGGCGGTGAGATCGTTTGAATATGAAGAATATATTAGTATCGGTAAAATTTCTCTTAATTATATACAAAACGTGAATTTTAATTATATTATGTAACATTACTGCAACATTGTTATTTAGTAAAGGTGTTGATATTTATTAACCTTTTTATTGCATCACTTAACTTGGAGGATGCGTCGCTGTGATGTGTATTTTACCTATCAGTAAGAAATACGTATGTCAAAATATATAGAATCGCATATTGACATAAAACATCTTTTAGGGTTTTAATTAATTTTTGTATTCAAATTATGGCTATGATACTTCATAAAACTGATTACCTTCTCGCTTGTTATGTTGGCAAAAGAACCTATTCTTGTCCAATTGCTTGGAGGACTTTTTTTAAGTCTACAGTCTACAGCTTTTAATTTCCTTTTTAAAATATTTGCGTATAAACTTGTGTTTATTGAATACTGTATATAATTATTGCCTCAGTAAATCACTGCATATTTCTGGTTGTCCTCATCACACAATGTTCATTTCATAATATGCATGTTCTAATTAATAATTAAATAAAGACGAGAATTCCAAATTATTGTATTCTCTGCTTTACCGTAATTCATTGTTAATAACTTAGTGTTGCTAGTAAACATTGGCAGAAATAAAGTTCTTATAATCACACAACCACATCTGTCAAACAACCGCAATATATGTCGTAATCTTAAATATATATTTTGCATAAGTTACTATTTATATTTAAATTGATCAAGTAAAATACATTCAACTGTATTTTTCCTGAATTTTAATTTTAAAATTCCAAATAAATAAAATAAAGTAAAATATGCTGAACACGTTTTGTTTCATTTTGTATTTTATACACGTTATTTGAAATAATTATCTATTTAAAAACAAAAGGGCTTTTAAAGTGCACACACACACGCACACATACGCATATATATATATATATATATATATATATATATATATATATATATATATATATATATATATATACTTCGGAGTAGTTTTTATTTAACAATCAGTGGTTATGTAAACGTGAGATTGTAGGTTTACAAAATATTACTGGCAGTAATATTCTATAAGTTATCCCATCTAAACGAGAATTGCTCGATATTCAAGATAGAGCAAATAAATTAAATTGTAATTCAATGAATTTCAAAAAACTCTCATTGAAATGAAATGAAGTGGTTGAGTTTCATATCAAAGAATTTTTATTATTCTAAGCAAGACAAAGAATGTTTTAGAAAGTTTATCTCCTTAACCTATAGGGTTTCCACCAGACTTTGAAATTATTTTCGGCTGGACCCAAGACAAATTTAAACAAGCACTTGCCCGATTCGGATATATACACAGCTATGCGGATTACCCAGGATATAACTTGGAAACTATTACCAAACGGATGTAAAGAACATATAATATGGATTTTACCAAACAAGTTGGTTCAACAAAAACAGTCATATCCTTTTTCTACAAATACTCCTGCCACAGAACTTCTGATAAATATAATGTTTTCACTTTGACTTTCCATGTCTCACTGACTTTAGCAAATAGGGTGCATACCTTTATAACTATTTGCTAATATTTTCACTCCTCTGATGAGATGGTAGACATCGAAACCCTATAGGTTAAGGAGATAAACTTTCTAAAACATTCTTTGTCTTGCTTAGAATAATAAAAATTCTTTGATATGAAACTCAACCACTTCATTTCATTTCAATGAGAGTTTTTTGAAATTCATTGAATTACAATTTAATATATATATATATATATATATATATATATATATATACTATTTTTATCGTAACTGCTATCTCATATTATAAATATTTGAGGAAAAATACCCCTATGTAACTAAGGCTTAACAAGGATAAAGGCGGATGTGATCCGACACAATCTATGTCGAACATTTATGTCCCTTTTGTTTCTGTTTTCATATTTCGTTTAACCTTTATATATCACAGATGCTATTCGTCGTCGTATGTTCTCAATGTACCATTTTTTCCTGCATGCTGAACTACAACGGCAGAGTTTTATACAAGTTTTTGGCGTCGAAAGATTAAACCCCGCACTGTATAATATGAACTCTGAATTGAAACAAACCGCAAAATTACTTCAATACATAAGGATACCCACTTACGTAAGAAAAGACTAAACGTATTATACGAATAGATACTATACTTTTATATTTGCCGAAACGCCAACGTTTGCAATGCCGTTTATAAACACAAAATATTAGAAATTTTATACACACACACACATATATATATATATATACATATATATATATATATATATATATATATATATATATATATATATATTAAGGGTTTGAAATTTTCCCAGTTGATTTATATTGTTAAACACATTTAGGTCGGTACTAAATTTATTTAATTGCTTTCTTAGCGAATACAAACAATGGTCTAAACTTGTAATCTTATTCTTCCATTTCATGATTGTATTTTTGATCGGCGGTTTTTCTTGGTAATTTTTTATATTTGCGATGCCCGCTTCGATATTCCTCGCATTATCTTTAAACAAGTATTTCCATTTTTCACCATCCTCAGTCAATTATTGTAGTGTCAAGTTTGGGTCGTTTTCTATCTTCCTTAGAACTCTACATCTGATGTCCGCATCTGTTCCCGATGTTAAACCTTGTGCAACATTTTTTTTTAACATTATCTAAATTAATTCTCCTGATTTTAACTTATCGCAATGTTTGTTGAATACGGATGCGTGGCAACGTCGTCATTATTATATTCTGTTACGTTTAAACCTTTCCATCCCGTATGGAAAAGAGAGGTTCCACAGAAGAATAGTTCTGTCAGCAGATTTGCCGTCTCGTTGAACAAAAACTTCGTGGTTTTCCATGGCAAGATAAAGTCCACGAATTTGTCGTGTTCAGTCATTTCAAGCTTTCGTAGTAACAGTCGGTTTTCTTCTGGTCATACCAGTTACCGCATTCGATATTGGAAAGTCTTAATATCTCCTGAAATAAGCTGCGAAAGATGTTTCATCTTTTCCGTACTTGAATTATTTATTTCTGAAAATATCGTATTTGTAATAAAGCTAAATCATATTCTGCAGAATTTTTGTCAGTGGATCATCTATTGTTGGCGCTCGCACGATTGTTTTTATCTTCCTATTGCTTGTTTGTCATGTTACATTAATTGTTTTTGACGTTCCATTGATTGTCTTTAATGCTCGATTAGTTTCTCGGGCCATTCTTACTGTAATTCGACTTCAGTTCATTTATGGTGTGCCATCATTTCCTGTGTTATTCTTATTGTTCGAATAAGTCTTTTGGCATTGTTTAATGAGCTTTTATTTTTTGTTCAATTTGCAGTTTCGTACACTTAACCAAAGGTGACCTTAGCTCCTGCATCTTGTCTGGTTAGTTAGTTCAGAGAGAAAAAAAAAACAGGTTTCGTCTTTTTTTTCTCGTCTGTCAGGAAAGTGAATTTTGTAGTTCGCCTCTTTTTTTGTCTTTTTGCAAATACCAGGCGGGAAATAATAATTACTCTCATAATTATTTGAAACAGTTGGGAAAATACGTTTAAAAAACAAAATGTGCGTTGCACCTAACAATTCTAAGACGTTTGCGTTTTCTTTCTCTAGACAAAACGAAACCAAGTAATTCAAACATGCAAAAATTGATTGTATTTATGTTCAGCATTAAAAGACAAACAATGAGAACAGTTAACAATTTAAAATTTTTGTATATTTTTCTGGGGGTACAATAGAGTACATTTTTTTCTTTTTAGTCATGCAGAGAGATCGACAGCGACGATAGCTTTTTGGACACTCAAAGCAATAAGAAGATTAGGAATGTAATATTATTTTAGTCTTTTAAGAATTTTGAAATTTACTTTTCCATAATGAAATGACCGATACAATCAGTTCTGTTTTTTTGTAAAAATATTTTACTTGCAGTTTTCCTTTCGTGCTTTTCTGTTTTTTGGGGGGATTGGGGGGTTACCCAGTTAATTTTTTTTAATTCAATTTACAAAGATGTTATTTTATTTTTCGTTGGGGCTACCGTCTAAAAAATATTCCTCCAATCCTCGTATTGCCAGTGTTTTATTTATTCTTTTCCATTTGCGAGTTTTTAAATCCTCTGTGGCCACTATTATGGGAACATTGGTTCATTGAATTCCTTTCCTGTTTTTTCTTTACTCTTCTGCCACAAATGTTATGACATCACTGGTTTATTGCTGTTGGACTGACATTACGGTTTCGGCGCGAGTACGCTTTCCGAGCCCTTCTGTTGCCAGAGTTATCGGCTGAAACTAGCCAAAATAAAAACAGAACAACGGTCTAAGTACAAGACATGTATTGATAAATGACAAACAAAGGATTACAGAATTAAAATAGTCTTTTGCGTTCAACCGATCAAGCGAGGTTAATTTCCGGAGTAGAGCCTTACCTAGGATCATAAAGATTTCCGGTATATATAAGCGGTGGCTGACTCCATTCAGAGGCTTGTTACCTCACAACGCTTTATACGATTAAATCTTCATTTTTTATTTTAGCAAATGCTAACCAATCAATCAATATTATTGCTGTCATCCCTCATCCTATTATAGTGTCCTATTTATACAGTAAAGAAGAATATATATAATGTGAATGGGTAAAGCCCCACAACATTTGCGCCTCAAAAAGCTTGTAAATATTTTCCCTTTCGAATCGATAGAAAGTGGTTAGTGAAATTCCTTTTTGCCCAGTGACCGAGAATCCGTTGGTTGAGATAAAACCTCTCAAAAATTGTGTCGATCGCCTTTTCGTCTACGGATTATGTGTCGATGGTGTCATTCGAGTTGATTTCTTAATTTGTTTTTTTCGTGATGTTTATGCGTATGTCTTGTATTTTGTATGCAATATCGGATATCGGCAATCTTTTACAATTTGATCGAAGGTCTGTGTATCCCTCCTAATATTATTTATTTGTTTCTAAATGGCATAGCAATTTTCTTGCGGATTTTCACTTCACTTGCTATTCCTAGGTTTATACAAATGATCTAACATATGAAGAGCTGGTATGTCTGAACCAGCTTCGTATTCTTCAATCTTACTTATTGTTCGAGACGAGAAACCATAGCTTTTACATTAATGCCTGAAACATTTTTATTTGTGCTTTAACAAAAACTTGGTTTTAACGCTTATAACAGTTTGCTTATTTTTTAAATGATGCTGTATGTATGACGTATAGACGAGTTACTTTCGTTAAAGGTGTAATGTCTTTCTTGATTTGCTGTATTCCATTCATTTAAAAATAGGGGCTTGTTTATTAGAAAGCACTTCGTTTTGAAGAGATTTTATATGACCCGTTGTTTTTTTTTTCGCTAGAATTCTTCAGCATAGATGTATTTGATTCAAAATGTATTACTGAAAAAATCCCATGTTTTGTACTATTAATACGGTTCAAACGAAGTAGATTTTCTTATTTTATAGAAAGTGCACCTCAATATGTTTAATTGATCCGTTGGAATGTATTTATAAATATAATTCTTCGAAATATTTTAATTATTACCAGTCACCTTGACCGCTGACATCAGTATTATATGCAAGGTTAGTTTGTGCAGTTTCTTCCATATACACGAATTAATAATTAATAATCTACCCTTTTTTAAAACTGTGTAGAATATCTGGAATATTACATATTTTCATAAACTTGCTGCTGTTTTTCTGTTTTCTTTTTTTAGATTCCTTGGCATTTACTTCTACAATACGATATTTTATTACGAAGCTTGTCAAAATTTGTAAAAAGTTTTACTCCGAAACAATAAGAATTTTTGCAATTCTTCATATCGGCTACATTGTATCAACCATGCTTTTTCTTGTGTTTTTTTTTAGTCCGCTTGTTCATAAAATGGTGCTAAGTTTTTTCAGTTTTATCTTTTAAAGAAAAGTAACTGTTGTCCATGCTGCGGTTTTGATTGAACAAATCATTTTCAATCTCTTTGGGGGTAGTGAATTTAGGACGTGTAATTTACATTTTTTCCGGCGTATGCTACGCGGTATGCATCTATGCTTTTTCGCGCCTATAACGCTTTAGTAATCTCCCGTAATTTTGGAGTTTTGTAAGTACTGTTCGTCTATTCTCCTCATACTTATTATTTGTAAAGTTCACTTTCATTGTAAGATGCTTATTGGGTAGTCCTTGTTGCCGATTTATCTAGGGTTACTATATTTTCTGTCGTCTTTACCCTGCTTTCCTCTGACTTTCTCAGATTTCTGATATTGCTGGTTTAGTAAGCCATTTTACGAGGTTGCTTTACTCGTTCGAAGTGCGTTTGCGTATCTGATTAAAGTGTTTCTCACGCCTGGAATGTGACCTTTCATCCATGTAAAATATACGACCGATCTTGTTCTTGGTTTTTCCCTGCTTCAAGAAAGTATTATTATCTTTCTGCAGCTGGAAGAATATTTTTCTCCCGGCACGAAATTCTGCTTGGGAACAGTCGTCTTTGCCTGTTTTACCTTCTTTTGGCAATAGTTTGTACAAAGACTGCCGTATTGTTCTCGCCAACTTAACTTCCTCCGAAGACATCTGGGATGGTGTATTCTCTTTAGTCCTTATGCGGTATTCCTGAAGAAATTCATGAACGCTTTTATCGATGGAGTGTCCTTTGCTTTTTTCAATGCCATCTTCAATGAGTCCACAAATCTTTCAGCCGTTTCATTTTACCTAAGGTTGTAAGTTGTGATGCAGTTCACCTAAAAGTCTTCTAAACTGAGTAGCATTATCTAAAAATGAACAATCGACAAAATCAGAATCGTGCGAATAACTGATGAAGGGTTTTTTATGAAGTCCATAGTTAACCTTTTGCTTAACTACAGAGTTAAAATTTAAGATTTAACTTAAAGTTTAAGGCCGTATGGTAAAAGCTGTCCGCTACTATGATAGCGTGATGGCCGTAAATTTGTTCCGTGTAGTCCACGTGTATCCGTGTCCATGGGTAGTCAGCATTGGGGCATGGGTTAAATTGAATTGATGGCGCTTTAGCAGCTAGTGCATATTCTCTGCATACTTCCACTTTTTTTTCAATATCCTTGTCCACGTTTTTCCAGTAAAGGTTTGGAGGCATTATATATTTAATTTTGGTGACGCCAGGGAGTCATGTGGGAAAAAATTCTTAAATATTTTCTTTTTGAGGCTCGCTGGAACAAGTACTCTAACCTAATATAATAATACCTGATCGTATGTTGAGAAACAACTCTGCCACGTTCATCAGTCAACAGTTCTTCCTTTGATTCTATTATGAAATCGTTGGTTTTGGATTTTTTTTTATAGTCCATCGTTTTTATTCACAGTGTTGCCTAGGATCGGACTATAATCTCTCTCTGATCGTAGAGAGGCGATAGCTGAAGTGGTTCACCATGTCTGGGTATTACCCGGGATAGCTAGTCTGCGTGTGCTAACCCCTTTGGTGGAGGTAACATAATACTAAAATTGTAATTTAATAAATTGTTCCACATCTTTGGGGCTTGTTTGCCGTATGTGTAAGCAACACTTTCTTCGAGCAAAAGATAGATATCAGCAGCTTGTGGTTTGTTTGAAGTTTTAAACATCGTCTATAGAGACATCGGTGAAAACTTTTTATTGTGAAAATGATGCTTAAGGATTCTTTCTCTATATGAGAATAATTCCCTTCTGAAGGAAGTAGGATTCTCGACGCGTGTGCTTTCGGTTTTGTAGAACCTTCGGGTATTTTATGCAAGATATACGCCCCGATTCTATATGCGCTTGCATCACTTCTGAGGATAATGTCGCAATCTGGGTTGTAATGAGACAGGAATAGTTACGATGTGACAACCTATTTCAGCTTTTTGAACGCAATCTTGCTTTTCGTGGCAAAGACCCAACCTTGCTCTTTTTTCGCAGTGATGAAATATGCGGGCAATGCATGCATATTAGAAATGAAGGCATGGTAGTAATTAGCTAAGCTTAAAAAAGTTTTTAATATTGTTATTACGAGTGGCTAAGAAATATTTTTATGATAGTGACCTTTCTGGATCATGTCAGTTACAATTCTTATCTATAATCTGTTTTATGTATTTTATTTAATCAAGGAAAAGTAAAATTTGGTGACCTTACGTGTGAAGCAGTACTCGTTTATCTTTTCGAACGCCTGAAAAACGTGTTTTCTATATTGCTCCATAGATCTGGTTTTCATTAAAATATCGTCCAGGTATCCAGTAAAAAAAACATAGGGTAAGGGAGTAACTCCGGTTCTGTTTGGATTTTTCCGGAAGCTATGGTTGGCTTCCGCTTGACTACTTGGAGAGTAAAATTTTTTTGTAACTTTACGCCTTTCTAATGTGTGTTAAATATTTCTCTTTTATAGCTTTAGAGTCTAGCTTCTGCGGGGTGATTCTTTTGAATTCACCAGCAAATTGATGAAAGGTAATATTTTGTTCCTTTTCCAATCTGTTATGTGGGTGGGCTGAGCTCAGCGTCACTGGTCGACCTTAAGCTTTGAATGTCAATTAGGAACTTAAATTTGTCGGTCGTTAATAGGAATAATTCGAGGCTGTCATAGTGTCTATTTTAGACTGAAGCAAATGTGGTAAGTCTTGGTCGGTTTCGCGTGTCATGTTGATGCATCTCCACATTTTATAAAATACTCTGTGTTTTAGACAGTATAATTCTGTCCAAGATTTCACTGTTTCGTCGAGGGAAAATTCGCTCGTCTGTTAGTGACGATATAATTCACGAACTTATATTCCGCAGCTCCCAAGTTTTGTAATAAAAACTAACCTCCATCTACTCGCTCCATCACTTACAATACTTCCTGAATACATCAGCAAACCTGAGAAAGTGGGTTTCAAAATCCACTTTTCCTCGAGACAGTAGTGAAACGCGAGATCTGTTTAAGAAAAAAACTTTCTAGTCTGACTCATTGCTATCTTTCTTCGGTATTTCTTTATTATATTATTTTCGCCTCTTTGCATTTCTAGTATTTTTTTCGCTGAATTTCCTTCTTTCTACTTCATAGTCTCTTCTCCTCGCTTCTCTTCGTTTCTTTCCGTTTCTCTTTTTTATGTCTTATCTTTCTCTTTTTGATAAAGAAAACCTACTAGAGTAATAAAAATGTCTTATTTCCAAATTGAAAACTTTGCATCACATGCAAAACCCAACACTTTGAAATGTATTAGGTAAATCCCTTTGCAATATACAGCGTTGTAGAATTTTTCTTACTCAGGGTTTTATGAGAAATAAAATTTTCCTAGTTGAGGTCGTTTTTACACGTTTATAAACACTTTGTGGAGCCAATCTGTACTACTTCAAGTTCGTTGGTCGATTATCCAAAGGACATCTTTGTGTTTTTTTTTCGAATGCATACGTCGCCAATGTGGTAGTTTTCTCTAGAGTATCACAATATTAAGGTGAACGAGTCCCGGTGTTTACTGCGAGAGGTTCAACTACGCGTGTTCTCTCTGCTCGACGGCAGAAATTCCTGGCTTACATAGTGCCAGACGAATGAATATTATCATAGATATAGGGTTGTTAACTAACCCAGAACAATATGCGATACATTTCGGCCAACCCCCACTTTAATTATATTGCTAACAAGATTATAAAAACAATATATATATATATATATATATATATATATATATATATATATATATATATATATATATATATTGTAATGATATAAATGGAGAGGGAAAATCCGAAAGAAAATAGTAAAAAATACGGGAATAAATATCTGCAAATAACGATATCCCGCTCTCCTACTCAAATACACACGGCAACGCTAACAAAAAAAGTCCTACCAAGTCCCTCTCTTTCGCAGACAGCAGCGCAAGGTGTGTAACAAATTTCGTGAAAAATATTGAATAAGTCTACCTTCTGTCTTTCCAAGCTTGAAAAATATAATTCCAGTCCTATGTTTTCCAAGCTGGAAAAATATAATTTTAGCCCTATTTTTTTTTAATTAAAGGAGAAAGGACCAAGGTTTCATTAAAAAAAAAAAAAACAAACAACGTTTATTTTTTTAAAAGGTTTTAAACTTCGGACTTTACGGGTAAATGTCTGAAAAACACTACTTGAATTTGAATATATTATTTATTGATCTTTTATCTTCAATTTGTGATATTACACTTTGGTGAGTAAATTAATTATTTACTTTTTAATAGACATTTAAAAATGGGAATTGATTCGACCCTCTGTCTTTCCAAGCTTATAACTACTCGAAAAATGTAATTCAAACCCTAATGTTTTTCAATTAAAGGAGCAAGAACCAAAGTTTTATTAAAAAACACAATGTGTGAGTGTTTTATTTAAAAAAAAAGGTTTTAAACTTCGTACTTTACTGGTAAATTTCTAAAAATACCACTTTTTTGTTTTAAATTTGAATATATTATTTATTGATCTTTTATCTTCAATTAGTGATATATAAAACTTTGGTGAGTAAATTAATTATTTACTTTTTAATAGACATTTGAAAATGGGGAGGCGTGAATTAAAAAAAACGTTTGTCAAATATATTATATTCAGTTTATTGGAAAGAGCATACATTTTCAAATTGACCCTGAAAATATCGTAAAAATAGAATCAATATAAACATTTTGATAGATTTTTAAAGTTTCAAGATTGAAAAATGCTGAGCTCGTAGAATTTCAGTAATTTCATTACAGTTTTTTAAAAATTAAAAAAATAATTTTAATTTTAATTTTTAATTCAATTACTTTTTATACAACTTTAATAGTTTATTTTGGAAGTATACTCCATAAAAGAAAATAAGCAGCCCACTTTTAAAGAGAAATTACGAGTGTTTTTATATTTTAATCGCAGTTTCGTGTTATGTGTCAAAAATTCCTACAACAATCCTTATACATCTACAGCAGCGATAGCAACGAGAACTCCACCATCATCTTTAACACCCTACCTTTTTCTTCCCCTTTCATTCACCCCTTTCTCTTTCTCTCTCTCCCCCTCCCTCCTTCTCTCTCACTGGGAAAAATCGATGCGAAAGAAAGTAGTAAGAGCGAACAAAAGAGGAGGGGAAGGAAAACATCTCTAAGTGGGAGAAACGAAATAAAACCCGGTCTTTTGGGGTCGAAACCACGATAGAGCCGATGGAAAAATTCCTTGCGCCGGAATCTCAAAAAGCAATGGAAGGAAATAGTGACCAGATATGATGGACGAAGCATATCCGTAGTGTTCCGATGAAAAAAGGAAGGACTCTCTTTTGCTGTCTTACTCAAACACCATGAACAGAAACTCAATATTCAACCGCCAGAAAAAATGAATCGACGTGGAAATGATACACGCGTGGGACGATGTAAAATGACGCCCATCGCGTACAAGTCTCGGGTGGATGAGATAATGTCGACGAATTAGAAGAAAAGCCTGCCGAAGGCAATGCATGCGCGTTCACGGATTTAAAAATATAAAATAAAAAAAATAAAATCAAAAGCACGAAAGAGGGAAGCTACGCTGTCCATCCAACATATCGTATCGGGAGTTAAGTATCCAATTTCTAATACCCCAGCTCGCAAATAAAACCCCGCCTTCAACCATGCTTATATTATTTTTTGGATTGCTATTCCAGGACTACATTCATATCAAGTTGTTTTCACTTTATCTTTTTTTTTTTTGATTTTGGTTAATTTTATTTTATTTTATTATTATTTTTTGTTTGCTTAACGTCTCGTTTGCTCAACCTCACATAAAACCATTGAGGTGTTACATTAAATTTAAATCATATGTTTAATAAATCCCTTGTGACATTTTATCATCGTGTTGTCATTTTTGCTTTGCATTTGAATTGTTAAAGGATAAATCAGTTATTCATGAATCACAGACTACGTGCCATTCCAGGGCGCAAATCTGCGCCCGACGAACTTGGAATCTTTTAACCTTTATTTTTTATTCTGTGATACGACAACGTAAAGTGAAGCGTTATTTTAGAACCAAAGGTTCTAACCAGGATGATCACCCCGAATTAGCTTCTTCCAGCCCGTAACAATATATATATATAACTATATATATATATATATATATATATATATATATATATATATATGTGTGTGTGTGTGTGTGTGTGTGCGTATGTGTGTGTGTGTGGCATCCGTCAGTCGAAACGACTATGGATCAGCGCCGTATTAAGATGTTGCCTGTTTGCATCCTTTTGTGTGACTGTAGAGACCAATTCTTGATTTGCATAGTCTGCCACAGCCTTGACATACGAGGGTTGTTATGCAATTTGTCCGCTTCGTCCGGCTGTTCCGCCTGTACACTCGCTCTTCTCCTAGCTCTCTTTGCAGCATTTTCAACATGGAGGGTCCTCTCGCTGATGATAATCCCCTGGCATATCATTTTCCTCCAGGCAGTTCCGTCAGCTGCAGAGGCTTCCCATGTATTCCTGTCCACCGAGAGAGCCTTCATGTCACGCTTGCAGACATCCCTGTAGCGAAGGTGGGGTCGCCCCCTCTTTCTTGAGCCTGAGGCAAGCTCGCCATAGAGAAGGTCTTTAGGGATGCGCCCATCATCCATCCTGCGCACATGGCCCAGCCAGCGAAGACGTCGCTCACGCAGTAGGGAGTAAATGGATGGGATGCCCGCTCTCTGCAGAACATCAGTATTACTCACTCTGTCCTGCCATGTGATACCAAGTATCCTACGTATACACCTCATATGGAAGACCTGGAGTTTCCTCTCTTGTGTTGGGTATGTAGTCCAGGATTCACTCCCATACAGTAGAACACTGAGGATGCACGCTCTGTAGGCGGTCATCTTGGTGGAGGTGGTAAGGTGCCTGTTTTCCCAGACTCTTTTAGTTAGTTTAAAGAGGGTTGTAGATGCCTTTCCAATCCTTTTGTTTAGCTCCACGTCCAATGAGAGGGTGTCTGAAGTAGTGGAGCCTAGATATTGAAACTGGCGTACGACCTCTAGTGGTGTGCCTTGGATTGTGATGCTGGGTGCGGAGGCGGTTGCTTGTCCCATGACTTGAGTTATATATATATATATATATATATATATATATATATATATATATATATATATATATATATATATATAGCTTTTTTATATATACAGTAAAAATCCTTTAATTTGAACTTCCTCTAAATTGGGAGTTCCTCTCAATTGGACTTCCTCTCATTTGGACTTCTTCTAAAACTGGACTTTCTCTAAACTTGATATGTCTCATCATTGAAATTGTATTTGCATATCTGATGCTAAATTGCAGAAATTTTAATATTGTTTCTATGTAATTAATGTAGATTATCTTTTGATAATAAATTTACGCTAATTGCAAATTTTATTTTCAGATTGCTATATTAAAAATAGTGTAAAACAACCCATCACAATGGCTTGCACCTCTAATCCATCAACTAAAATCAGAGAATGCATCTGGTCTAGAAAAACATTTGAAACCAAACGGTTACCGACAAACAACGCTGTTCTTAAATCACTTAATGCCAATTATGTTCAAATGGTGGTGCAACAAGATAAGGAATCTACTTATCAATATCCTGAAGATATATTATCATGAAGAAGCTACAGAACAAAGGAATTGTAGATTTTCTTGATCGCCTACGGAAAACAAATGTAATAGACACTGCAATGAGACACATTCAATGAATAAATAAAAAATGCATTTCACATAAATGTATGATTTCTGTAGATGATAACTTAGGTAATAAATACTTAAAAAGTAAGAGTAGATTTAATTTATTTTCAATGTTTGTGTTGCTGGTAATAATATTTAACAATTCTTACTTGCAATATATCGTAAACTCAACTTAATTTATACTTGAAATATCATATAGCAATGAATTTCATTTACTATTTCTAAATTCTTAGAAAATTAAAGTTAACTGCAGCACATTTTTTATCACGAAACTTGAAGATAATCCTCTAATTTGAAGATGGATGTTCAAATTATAGTGTTTACTGTATATGTATATATACACATATGTGTGTGGGTGTGGGTGTATGTGTGTGTATGTGTGTGCATGTGTGTGTGACGATTATATACATATACATACACGCCTACAAACACACACATACATACATACATACATACAAATATATATATAGATAATTGCATGCCGATTATATATATATATATATATATATGTATATATGTATATATATATATATATATATATATATATATATATATATTATGGCAGCACATTCGCTTTCGAACATTTCCATCACTCAGTATAGCACAAAAAAAGGCATATAGAAACACGAAAGCATTCAGTGATGGGCTGCACGAATGTAGCTTTTAAGGTCTGCAAAACTCTGGCATTCCTTAGCACACATTGTACAGACATGTGCACCACTAGAAGCACGTTTTTTATGTACTTTTCTATGCAGGATCAAATGCCGTTTCAAACCGCCTGTCGTTTTGTACATCCGTCCGCAGTTGACACAGGGTAACTCTGGCAACTCAAGACTGTTTGTCGCCCGCTGCGCTGATGAGTAGACTGGTGAATCATCAGCCGAGCTCTGTTAAGACATATTCTTCCGCACACCTCACACTCCAGACCAATTTGGCTCCCCCTCCCATCCACGGCACCTTACACTCCCCCTTTCCGGACATGGCGTTTCAGCCACTCATACTGGATCCGATTAACCTCAAACTTGCACACACCTTTCCGCAAGGTCCTTCTCCACCCTCCGCGATCACAAGCAAGAGTCTCCCAGGTTCTTTCATCAATCTCACATTTTGTTAAGGTGGATATTAAACAATCCTATAATCTCAATGTAGGCTTTTGAGCCAGACGGCCTCCCTCGGCGAGCTCGCCATAAAGGAGTTGTTTGGGAAGTCGACTGTCTAACATCCTCACCACGTGTCCACTCCATCTTAGTCTATGCTTAATAACATGAGCTCCAGTGCTAAGGCATTTGGTTAGATCAAGCTCCTCCACATCACTGACATACATCTGCCAACCCGCACCTAAGATTCGCCGTAAGCACATCTGGTGAAACCATTCGAGACGTCTCAAATGCTCCCTGTATGCTGTCCAAGTTTCACAACCATAGAGAAGAGCAGAGAGAACGCATGCAGCATAAACCTTAATCTTAGTTTGCAGCAAGATCCGATGACGCCTCCACAAACACCCGTCCAACTTTCCGAAGGCACCCCTTTCCCTGCTGATCCGTAACGATACCTTATCATCCAGGGCATCAGACATACTCTGTGTGCTACCAAAGTATACAAACTTAGATGCAACCGCTATACTTGACCCACAGATATAAACTGATGTCTCATAGTATGGCATGCCAGGAGCAGGCTGATACATTAATTTTTTTTAGATTGATGGTAGCATGATCCTACAGAGCACCTTGCCGATTACTGACAGCAAAGAGATGGCTCGATAGTTTCCACATTCAACTCTGCTACCCTTCCCCTTGTATAGCACTACCATCAATGCATCCCGCCAATCCTGTGGAATACACTCATCCCGCCAAGCAGTCTGCAACAATCCCGCTAAGCGTTGCATCATCTTGGGTCCAGAGCATTTAACGATCTCCGCATGCAAACGATTCGGGTCAGGAAACTTTGTTCAGCTTATTAACAGCTGTTTCAACCTCCTGGAGAGAAGGAACCTCTGCCAAGATATTCTTGACCAGATTACTAGGAATCGACCTAACAAACTCCTGATCAAGAAGGTCTGTTCAGGAGGTCACCGAAATGCTCCCAATGAAGAATGTCGGT
Source organism: Euprymna scolopes (assembly GCF_053919585.1). Lineage (NCBI taxonomy): Eukaryota > Metazoa > Mollusca > Cephalopoda > Sepiida > Sepiolidae > Euprymna > Euprymna scolopes. The sequence continues at coordinate 67,576,981 of NC_136486.1, read as the reverse complement.
AGGGTCTTGAACAAGATCCCCATCATCTTTCGATCACAGGGGAGTGGTATGTGATCTGGATGGTCCGTAAACCGCGCGCAGTAGGCTGTATAATACCTTGGTGTTGTTCAAATTCTAGGCGAGCTGTATTTCCTCAGCTTTCTGCCTCCACCATTCATCCTGCATGTGACGCAACCTCCTCTGCACCTCTTGGTTGATTGCCTTAAACTTGTCCCTCAATCGATTTTCTCACCATCCTTCAAACCACCCCCGAGATAAGCGTGCAATGCCCTGGCTTTTGAATCAAGCAGAACCTGATTTTTAGTATCATTCTCATTGAACCAATCCTAGTGTTTACGCTCACAATAACCTAATACTCTCTCACATACCTCATAGACAGTTTCTTTAAAAGCAGGCCAAGTATTTTCACAATCAATCTCTTCCATCTGCTTAACTAGTTTCTCTCTCACAATATTGCCCTTTAGACGGGCAAGATTAAGTCGCTTTGAGATAGCCACACTAGCTCCGCTCATCTTGGGCTTCACAACACATTTAATCTTTACACGGACCAACCGATGGTCGGTCCATTACTCCGCACCCCGCATGACACGAACACTGCAGATATCGCTCATCTCACATTTTCTTACTAACACATAGTCTATCAAGTGCCATTTTTTGGAAACAGAATACATCCAGGTCGTCTAGTATATGTCCTTCCCTGGAACACGGTGTTACCGATTTTAAAACCCATCTCTGAACAAAACTGCACAAACATCAAACCATAGCTATAAACTTGCCCACTCCGTGTTTACCCAGCATTTCCCAGGTTTCAAAAGCTCTTCCCACTCTTGCATTAACATCTCCAAGAATGAAGATCTTATTAGCAGAGGAAATGCATCTAACTACACTGCACAAAGAAAGGTAGAAGCAATCTTTCCATCTTCTGCTGCATCCATAGTGGGTGCATAGACACTCAAAAGTTGTATTAAGACCATTTACCAGAGGTAACCTCATAGTCATGATCCGGTCGCTCACACTACAGGGAAGTTCTTCCAGGCTAGAAAGAATTGATGCCTTTATAGCAAAAACCACGCCTGATTCCTTTTTACATCCATCTGCTCTACCACTCCAGAAAATGGAGTAGGTCGCAGCCAACTTAGACAACTGTCCCTCCTCAGCCAGCCTGGTCTGAGACAGGGCAACTATGTCCATGTCAACGGTGAAGTTCCTTAGATATAAGAGCAGATCTAAGCTCTGGGCGTGTTATAGCTGACGGCAAGTCAAGCAGCGTCCGCACATTCCAACAGTCGATAGTCATTGTCATATATTCTCTCGCAGTAGTATCATGACGACCGGGTCAAGGTTGTGGAACCCTAAAAACACCTGCCGGGCCAGGCCCTGGAAATTCCAGTTCCCTTATTGCAATTTACGTTTATAATCGTATTTTCCAACTTAATTGAATGTTTTGCCGCTTTACTTTACAACCAGCCTTTTTTGCTATAAAGATACACGCGATGGTAAAAAGTGTATCTAATTTATATCGAGCAATGCCTGTGCATGAGGATTGTTATAATGGGGAAAAACTTTGCACAGAGACAATCCTACTCTCTAAATAACTGCCACATTGATTCAAAAAGAAGAGCAAGTCGACACCATTGGATGTAGCACTCATCGCAGGTTTTATATCAGAGTTCTCCTTCTCGTAGGGTGGTTACTTTCACCACGGCTTACACCATGCCATTTGATCCATGACTGGAACTTAGGTTGCTGGGCACCAGAGCATATTCCACACGCCGGTGGGTCATATATGCCGCAGCTTACAGGGACTAAGCTCCTCTGGAAGTTTCTGTCAGGGTTACCTTTCCCTTATTCTTTGGTTAAATAACCTCGGTCCACAAGGCAGAGGTGGTCGAGTTATACGGCGCAGGATACTCGCCGCTCATCAGAGCCCCGTTTGCAAAACCAAGACTGTCCTGCAGACACTACATATACAAATGTAGGAAAATTTGAGCATATGAATCTGTTTAAAAATATAGTTTTTATTACAAATTATGACATTTTAACCATGGAATATAATTATAATCTTCCAAAACTTTGTTTTGAAAGAATGAATGTTATGTGCATTTCCATATTTTATTTGTCTATCAGTAAGAATATATATTTTGATATACCAATTTTCTAACTTCCAAACTTAGTTACTATTGACCAGAATTTAACACATGAAGTCTTGTTCGAAAGATGATGACCTGACCTGGATAGTGGGCTATGAGAAATTTCCCCTAAGGTCGTATTCCTAGAGTCTATCTTTGCCCCCTTCACAGCCATGTTTCTTCCTGACAACAAATTACGAAGATTTTCTCAAGTGCCAGTACCCTGTATATCTAATTTCGTATGTGCATATATATATATATATATATATATATATATATATATATATACACACACATATATATATATATTTATATATTAAAAGCATGTGGTAGTATGCTTAAAGAATTATAAGTAGAATCTTTGTTTTGTTTGATTGCTTTGTCTATGCACTTTGTGGGACAAACCAAGAAAATAACCCCGAATATAAAATAATAATGACAATATTAGGGGGAAATTTTAAATACAATTCAATTATATTACGTTTATTTACAAACGTAGTGTCTATAGTATAATATATGTGTATCCATTGTTTCTGAGCCTAGAATCTCTATCTCAGGGTGGGTAGCAATAAAATACGCAAACCCAAAACACCTAGAATATGCAATAAAAATAACTCTGAAAAGAAGTATTAATATTAAGTTCCTATAAAAGTGTAACTATGACGCGGGTGTTTTCTCAAGTGCAATAGCTTTTGACATATCTAAGGTATTTGATAAAGTCTACTTTACAAAATTTCAAGCCATGGAATATCTGAAAATCTTTTTTATAATCACTTATTTCTTTTTCTCCAATGAGTTTATGCCAGTAGTCGTCGATTAGCAAACGTATGATGGTGAAAGTATTTACGTTGACGTACTTCAAAGATTAATCGAGAACTCAACTTTCTTCCATATCTTTGTCAATAATCTCCGAGATTACATTTTACTGCGTCCGTCGACATAGATAGATGGCACTACTATCTATGACAAAACTTAAATTGAAAAGATATTTCTTAGTGTCTTTTCTGCGACCTAGATCATATGGCGCAATCATTCAAAAGGTGTCTGCTTAATTTTAACGCATCCAAAACATAGCTTCTATTTTTTTTTTTAAATTATATGATGTCTAGTTGACATAAATTGATAAAGGGGGACTTTCTTCTCGGAGATGCTCAATGCTTTGCCCAGTTGTTGCGCCGGAACTCACTCCTGACCTTAAATTGGTCATAGCATTTGTTGGCAAGGTTGTTCTCAAAGTATTTTCATAATTCTCCCCTCCCAGAATTTATCTTACTGTGGACTTAATCTTGGATCTGTATAGGGACCAATTGCGTCCTAAAATTGAGCACAGTTTGCACATTTTTCAGGAGTTCCTTACAACATCGTTCTATGGTTGACAAATTTAAAAATCGGGGCGAGACCTACTCGGTAAAGGCCTTTTCTCATACATGAGAAATGAATTGCCTGCGATTTATTCCTATAGATCTCCTTTCAAACATGCATTAAAAACACTCGTCTAGTTACATTCACTATCAGCAATTTTCCCAATCTTTATATGTGTCTTAATTTAAACGCAAATTTCATGAGCAAAGCTTCGTTTTCAGACCTGCCCGCCGTTGAATCTCTGTTCCGCGTAACTAATTTCCATATGATTGAAATATTGTCGTCGTCATGTAAACAAGTTCTCAGAATGTTTTTTTTAATTAAATAATCAAATTCTCCCCAATTTGTGCCGCAAATTATCACAAAGCTGATATTATCCATACCGCTTTCCCTCGAATAGCATTCGAGTTTTATAAGTGGTGAATAATAGTAGTCGTAAAAATATATTAAAATATATCAAAAATATATATAAAATATATTAAAAAAATGTAAAAATATATTAAATTATTAATATATATATATAATATATATAAAAATGTAGTAAAAATATATTAGCATTAATTACCATTACAATCAAAATAATAACGCCAGTAATGGAACTGAGTATTTTAATAATAACTGCATTAAACATGTGGGTTAATAAATGCAAGAAAATATGAAATAATGTAAAATAATGATAAAACAGTTTTTAGATGCATGTTAGTTATGTTTATGTTGATGAAAAAGTTAATAAGCTTATACTGAATACAGTAGTCATAATAATTACTGTAACAATAATAACACAAAGGAAAATATAATATGAATATAAAATATAATAAAATAATAATATAAAATATAATGATAAATGTAAAGAAGCGGCAAAAATAACGAAAGCATAATAAATGAAATTGCCAAATTAAATAAGATACATACTTAAAATGAATCAGTAATTATAATGGAAATATAGTAGAACCCCAGGATACGACATTAAAAATTTGTAGCAAAATACAAGACAGTATATAATAATATAATATTATAAATAACTCTGTAAGGCGAGGTAAATATCGTAACCAGGAGCCGAGAAAAAATCGTATTCCACATGGTAACTTGAAACAACCGTATCCCAAGACCACCGTATCCCGGGGATATGCTATTTTAAGACATAAACAAATTTTCTTATACAAAATGTGTATATAAAATATTTGATGAGGGAATATACGGGCACGTATGTATCAGATATATAACTATAAGTACATATTAAACTAAATATATAGCTGTAAGAACATTTGTAATCTAAGAGCGTTTGTAATCTGTACACGCCAAAGAAAGTTCTACAAAACATAAAAACATGTATTAATAATTTGTAAAATATACATATTGGACGATATAAAAACCTAGTGAAGTGGAAGAGCAGGATATTAAGAAGAATGTGGAGAATTGCAAAAACATTAGTAGCTATGTTAGACTAGTGAGTTGAGGATCTACACGGGTGAAAAATTTATTTGATTTTTAAATATATAGGGGTAAAGTGCAATTAGCGTGATATACAAAACTTAAAGTTAATTGAGGTTTCCGGTTTTACTGAGAAATTCAAAACGTTTATTATCTAAAAATATTTAATTCAGGCACATGTAGCAGTGTGCTGTAAAATATTTACATGTAAAATTTAAAAAAAATATATTCCGTGCGGTTTGGTTGTTTTTATGCTGATACTAAAGGTATATATGAATTGAATTTGTATTAAAGTAATAATTTCTGTTAACGAAACATTTATATTTGGTGTATATTTCTTTTAAATATAGCACTCGATTTCTCTAAGAACCTATTTAATTGTAATGGTATTTAATAGACGAAGGACATTGATGAATATTTGTTTTCATATTTTTGTATCATTTCACTAAAATTTTATCAAAATTAAAAATGATGAGAACAATTTCGCAATCTTTAAAAGTATTTCGTCATAAAACGTGATCGATTAATGTGGAATTAGACAAAAATATATATTTATTTTATGACGCGTTTTATCTGAATCATTGTCATTTTAACCATATTTTATCAATTAAAACATTCACACTGACAATTTATTTCCCTTCTAATTTTCTTATCATGACATAAATTACACCAAAAAATGTTTCACTCTTCATCAGTTATATCTTTTAGTGGTAAATGATGCAGTTTATCTGATAAGCTGAGGTACATTTTCATAGTTATAGATGACAGATTAAGTTACAGAGCTGCTTAAATCATCCTTTTAAAAGGGATTAAATTGGTTCTATCAGATTTATAACGAGAGTTTGTATCAATATGATGATATTTCACCACGAGATTAAGCAGTTGCTTCTACAATAGAATCATTTTTTAATAGAAATGCATTTGAAAGAACTATAGACAATAACCATAAAACAGTACTAAAATAATAGAAAGATCTCAAAGCGATACATTTTCTCAATATCAGGAATCTTATCACATGGTATTTAACAAGAAACTCGAAGCTCCCATACTTTATGAGTAAATTTTATTATCTTAGCTATTACTGATACTATTTCATAACGAATATATTTTGTGTTAAAAATTCTGAATATTATTTAAATTAATTCATTTTACTTATTAAAATATGAAAATGGACACAGTTAACCACTCAATAAAAGTTGCGTATTTTAATCAACCTAATGGAACTGGATACTAATACTGGATACTAAAATCCTGATGATCAATATGCAATCCAGTAATGCAAATCCTTGAAATATTCACCTTAACAAGCAAGCATATACCTCGAACTCTATCGAAAATTATAATTCTCTATTTACCTCGTGACGTTACCTGGATCAAATTGACAAATATGGAATTAAAAATCAAGTCAATTTTAAATATGTTATGCTTTATATAAATACAACAAATAGATGAACCAAAGAAAAATCTTTCATTGTTATATGTACTAAACCTAAATTAAATTATATATTCTTAATTAAACGAACTATGATAAATGAAGTGTTGATTAATCCAGTTTAGAGTCGCGTAAGAGATTCAAGTAAGGTATTGAGACTGTGATCGATGATGAGAGATGTACGAAATGAAAGGAAGTCAGAACACCAAAGCTTATTGATCAAATAAAGCATTTAACAGAAAAAAACACTGTTGTGTGTCTATAGGTCCGACAGGTACACAGTTTAATGTTAGTTTGGTAACTGTACAAATACTCATTCGCGAGGAACTGAATATGCAGAAAATTTGAGCGAAATTTGTCTCGAAGGATGCTAAGAGAAGATCAATATTTTTTTTAGAGGACGGCACTGTTTCTGATGCTGTTGTGACTTGGGATGAAAGCTGGAGCTACAGCTATGATACAGACACAAAGAGACACACGTTGACGCATATTGGCTCTCCCAGACTCAAGATGCCAGACAGAGCAAATATACCCAGAAACTTATGATGATTTTTTTTGTTTTGTCACTCCATGAGCATAATCCACATTGACAGAAAGTTAACAACGAATTCGCTGTTCAGGTTTAAGAAAAGATTCCGCCCAAAGAGACTAGCCCTCTTCAAATTGGTCCAATTGCATTTTCTACCAGTACAATGCAGCAGTCCCCAACCCCATCTCTATC
>NC_136486.1:67459906-67564906 GCF_053919585.1 Euprymna scolopes | reverse complement strand
TTGAGTTCTTACCACTTAAAAGTTTGCTATGATTGCCGCCATGTAGAGATAGTGTAGTGTACACCATTTCTTAAAATCAAAGGTCAAAGTAATAGTCTCTCTCTCTCTCTGTATATATATATATATATATATATATATATATATATATATATATATATATATATATATATATACTCTTATACCGCCCATATCATTGAACTTGTCTTGGGCAAACATGGCATTATGATAGTCCTACACTTAGGGATATATATATATATATATATATATATATATATATATATATATATATATATATACATATATATATATTTATATATTTATATATATGCATATATATACATATATATATATATACATATATATATATATATATAAATATATATATATATATATATATTGTTTCTAAAATACATTTATGAACTGATACGTGTTTGGTCGTGTACGCCTCACAGGAATCTAGCTGGGAATAATTTACTCTTTAACTAAATTGGTTTACGGGAAACTTATTCTCAACTCGGACTTAGGTACAGAAAACACCCTCGTATAAATAATTAAATTCATTTTGAACGTATCGCCAAAAGCAAACACAAATAAATAACATCTACGTACATCCTAATATATCCAAATATTCGTGCAAGAGGGTTCAATGGTAAGAATTAAGGCTTCTTATCATGGGACTCCAATATCGAATCTCGCTAGATTCAGCCACTCTGAAATTAGTTAATAATTATATTTTAAAATTTCTATATATGCCGCTCTCTATTTGGGTGTATCAATATTGTGAAAGGGGAAAATTATTTCTCAACTCGCATTTAGGTAAAAATGCACGTTCGTATAAATAATTGAATTCATTCAAAACGTATCGCAAAAACATAAATAACACACCCACACACCCACACACACACACCCACATATATATATATATTTGTTGCAATCGCAAGACGAGTACCCGATAGTACAGCAAAGTAACGTGTTTTTGTTTTTGTAGATGTTAGTATATAAGATTGAACTATTTTAGTAATATACATTTTAAAACATGTATGTTGATAGTTTTATCTCCAAAAAATACCCTAAAGCAAATCAAAATGGCAGATAAAACGTGACTGCATTAAAAAATAAACAAATGGAGACGAAAGACTAGAAATGTCCACTTCCTAATTATTCTTAAAACAAAGTTATTTTTTTGTTGTTGTTTAAATATGATTAATCTATTTTCTGGCTGAATGCAGAACACAATTTGTTCACAAAATTAATTGGCCATTTCGTATATTTCTCTATAGAAACGAATTCTGAGGTCTAATCGAACACATTGATGCAGGACATTACTCGCATAAATAAATAGATTTACACTTTTATTTTTCGATCTACAAAAACATAATTTTAAAAAGAAAATATAGATGTTTTTATCATTGCAATCGTGCAAAATACATTTTAGTGTTTGTGAAACAAGTGATGACGATTCATTTATTATCTAAATTGCGTAATATATGCATGAGTGACTTTCTTGAAACTATAACAGATAATGAATCGTGTATTTTGAATTCAAATGTTATCAAATTAAATCTGTTCAAAAAGCGACGAATTATTTTTCATCAACCGAGTTCTGAATTCAGGAGTTATTAAGTGAGACATTTTCAATAATCGTGCTAACATTTATTACTTGGCAATAGATAGTAAATAACTTCATTATATTACTTGAAAAATATTTAATTATCAATATAATCAGGGTCCCAAATGCCCGTTGTTCCTTTCTCGCAAGGTGAAAAAGGGATTCAGTATCTAGTGGTAGTGTTTTCGATTTTACTTAAAGGCCGTCTTTCACGTAAGGGATTTTGCAAATCTCTCTCTACTAAATATTGATATCCATGGTAGATGTTTACATTCTCTCTAGAATTTGATTTTGTTCTAGGTAACAAATCTCACAGCGATTACTCTAATTATTTCTACCAATGCAATAATTTGTCTACTTGTGCCCCCACAAATATAATTAAAAAAAAACTTTATTTCCTAAGAACTACTCATCTTCATCGCATATTACCATTCTGCATCGTTGCTCAGATAAACGTATGATCATTTCTTATATATAGCGTTATATACATGTCAGGTTTAGCATTAAAATTATTGCAATTTTATAAATATTCATTTTAAATATTTATAGCATCTCTCGTCGTTCATCGGACAACCGTAGTGATACTTATTCGCGAGTGACTTCTGGCTGATTTTAGTAAGTGATCACTCATTATCCTAATAGAAAATGGGGCTCATTATGCTGAGAGGAGTAAATAATGATATAGCATTTATTTTTACCAACATACCCTGATGTATGATATAGTCATAATACTTAAGTTTACAATCGGACTTCTTGATACGTAAAAGGCAACATATACTTGTTACTACTTCTGATAAAATAGTATTTATTTTATCACGAATTGTATTATTTCTGTAGTTTTTAAGTGCTACTTTCTCTTCTATGTCTATCTCTCCATCCATCTATCCACCCATATATCTACCGGGTAACGTAGATAATATAATCAAAGACTATCAATACCTATGTTTTTTATACTTATTGTCAAAACAAGACAATAAACGGAAAAATTGGCATACGTGCAAATATTCAAACAGTACAACACACCCTCTCTAGAAAGAAAATGTGTTTTCTTACGGGAAAATGAATCCGCACGTATGTTTATCATATTGCTATGCTCGTTTATGTTCTTAAGATTATAAAGACGATGATTTCTACTATTGTTGCCGTTTTTTCTAGTAAGAAATTATGTTATGAACCTGTCTCCTCGCATTATATTAGTACTTACTACTCGAAAGCAATTCACATGAGATAATATGCTACGAAAGGCGTACTACATGAAGATGGAAAAATACAAGAGGGGTGTGTGATTAGATTTTAGAGTACATGTTTACGTTTTTAATGAAACTTCTTTATGCTCTTGTTATTAAAATAAACTAGTGTTTAAACTTTTGACAATCGAGTGCTGGTAACTAAAACAAACATCTGCCAATATTACTTCGAATGTTTTAGCCATCTTTTTACCCCTCACTCCCTTCATTTCGATATATATATATATATATATATATATATATATATCATGTATATTATATATATATTTTATATTATATACATATGCACATATATATATATGTATATATACATATCTATATACACACATATATCTATTTATCTATCTATCTATCTATCTATCTCTCTCTCTCTCTCTATATATATATATATATATATAATGAAGGCATTCCAAAAGTAATGCCTCCTATTTCTCATTTCACGCGGAAAGACTGCAAAGTTATTACTAAACTCAGGCATTTATGATCTAAAGGCTTATCTTTCTGTTGCCTATATCGAAGGTGGAAGACTCCATGAAAGCAACTTTTGCTATTAACTTGCAACAGAAGCAGAAAGTGTCATTGAATTTCTGTCAAAAGTGCATTTAGAATGTTATTGACAATGTGGAAAGTGAATTCTTGGGTACAACATATCGGTCTGTCGACGTACCTGTATAAGTTCATGAGCAAAAATTAAAAGGTTTTACTTTTAGAAAATTATCGCCTTACATGCTCTCCGGTCGCCAATCGACTATTTCTAAAAAGTATATAACTAAAAGAATCGTCTATTTTATGAAAACATTCCCATCTTCGTAGATTCTAACCTTTAGTGTTAGAAAATAGTTGAGTTTTTGTAAGATTCTATTATGATAAATAAATGGATAGAAAATGAGATGTCTATTAGTTAGTTTAGCTTTTTTTTTATCTTACCCACTCTCTGTATAAATAAAGTAGATTATAGTATTTTTCGGTTTTGTAACCATTCCCTTTCTTCATATCTACCTATCTATATATCTATCAATATATATATATATATATATATATATATATATATATATAGTTTATAAACTATAATTATTCACTGATACGTGTTTCGTCGTCTACGACTTATCAGAGGGCTGAATCAAGCGTGATTACAAATCGGGATCCTGCCGTAATGAGCCTAGACCCTTTATCCGCGCGTCCATCCCGCTGCCCACATGGGGGTACCAAGTTGGTTAAACGGAAAATTATTTCCAACTTGCATTTAGGTATAATGCACTTTCGTAAATAATTGAATTCATTCAAAGCGAATCACAAAAACAAAAACAAATAATGCCTATATATATATATATATATATGTATATATATATATATATATATATATATATATATATATATATATATATATATATATATATATATATATAAATGTAATTCTTGGTTCGTTCAAAGTCTATACACCATATTTTTACATTACCAATTTAATTGAAATTTTAAAAAATTTTATTTGTAAAGTCAAGGAATGTTTGCATGTTATTAAAATAATTTCGCATTGCCAATTATAAAAATATTTAATAAAATAAAAATATTTTTCGTAACTGCGATATTTTCCGCCATTTTATTTCCGGTAGAAATTAGCCTTTTACTTATTGAGATAATTATTATTTGTATTAATTTTTATGATACTCATGCAGAGAGTGGTCCGTGCTGAAATAATGTTATTATTTAAAAATCCATTCTTAACATGGGGAGGGGAGGGTGTTTTGTACCTATTCTGTACTTTAACCTCACAATTGAATAAAAAAACATATCGTAAAACTTTAATTAAACGTGGAAATACGATTTAAAAAATAGTGTGGATCACTCTCTGCATTAGCACCATTTTTTTATTGCGGACTATTAGTCTCATCTTTATTAGTTGTTGTTTCACGACTTTTCGTCTAACTATTCCTCTGTTTGACAATAGAGATGATGAAAAGAAGTAAGTACGTGAGAAATTATTTTTCCCTTTATACATGTTCAGTAACTTTTTCCTTTTATTAGTCTTAAAGAGTAAAATTTTTCTCATTCATGAAAAGAGTTAAGCCTCCGTAAATACATAATTAAAATGTTTGTACACGTGACAAATTATCAATAATGGTTTAGTTACCTTTTTTTTAAATTATTTATGAAAAGATTTAACGTAAATAATGTTTGTAAAAGTGCGAAAGGTGACGTAAGTGGCTTGGTTGTACAACCATCATTCCATGCTTAATTTCTATACTGATAAGTTTTCGAAATTTTTTCACTCGATTATAATTGATTGAACACTAATCTAACAGATTATTATAAAAAAAATTAAAAAAAGAAATCATTATTTCGATAGTTGAAAGTGGTGCTCACTTTTTAGTTACAACGTTCTGATAAATCAGTCACCCATTTTGTAAGCAATAAAAACGCGGTATATCAAAACCATAGAAAGTAAAAATAATATGAGCCGCATTCGTAAGTCAGAAATATATTTGTTTCTCAAAGAAAAACATAGATTGAACATGACTTTTTTATTGTTTTCATGAAAATAAAGTTTCGAGTTTTTTAAAATTAAATGTACTTATTTAGTAAAAAGGCATTTTGCGGGTGTTTTTTAAAATTGTTTTTATGAAAGGTGAGTTGCTGTTTCTTTACAATAATTTATCTGTTTTTATGAAAGGTGAGTTTTTTTTTCAGAACTTTTGTTGTTTTATTTAAAAATTTTGTTAAGTATTATAAATTTAACTAACGTGCTGGAGAAATGTTTAATAATTTGGTATTTTTGTGGGTGATCACTTTTCCATGTAAATAACTTAAAATGAGCACCCACACTCTGACCACCTGAAGAAGGGTATTTATTTTCGTGTTTATTGGCTTAAAGGTTTTTTTTGACGAGACAGTTTGGTACGAGAGTGCATATTTAACAGTTTTCGTTTATGCTCACGCGTAGCATAAACAAAGGCTAAGTCTGTGAAATGGAAAATAGTCCCAGAGTTCAGGGATTATTACCATGCAAAAGAAATCAAACAAAACACTTTTTAGCCAAAAAAAAAAAAACAGAAAAAATAGCATCCATTTTTTTCTATCGAATTCATTTGCTGTTTTTATTAAAATGTATTTTCCCCCGGATTTTTTATATAATTTTCCATTAAGGGCCGTGCGTCTCACGTTCGTATATAACAACATTTTTTTGTAGATTTCGGTGTGCTAACAACGAATCTGCAAACCGTTTCCGTCGCAAAAAAAATAGTTTTTATGATATGAAGAAAGTACTTTTTCGAAAAGTGGGCGATCACTTTTCCATGTAAATTTAACTTCAAATGAGCACCCACTTTCTAGCCACCTGAGAGAGGGGGGATTTTTCCCATGTTTATTGGCTAAACAGCTTTCGTTTATGCTCACGCATAGCGTAAACGAAGTCTACGGCTGTGAAATGGAAAATAGTCCCAGAGTTCAGGGGTTATTAGCATGCAAAAGAAATCAAACAAACCACTTTTTAGCCAAGAAACACACAGAAAATGTCCCTCTCTCAGGTGGCTAGAAAGTGGGTGCTCATTCAAAGGTAAATTTACATTGAAAAGTGATCACCCACTTTTCGAAAAAGTAATTTCATGAATATCATGAAAACTTTCTTTTTGCTACGGAAACGGTTTGCAGATTCGTTTTTACTACACCGAAATCTACAATAAAATATTTCGTTTTGAACGTGAAACGGGCCTTAAAGTAAAATACCGGATTTTTTTAGCAGATTTGCCGTTTAGTTTTACAAATATCCTCAAACCAGGTAATCACTAAAAGGGACATTTAAAAGTCGTCACCTGTATCGAGCAAAGTTTAAAACCACCGATTATATGCCAGCCTACGTCATGGTAACATATTGAGTGAGCTCCTAACAGTATTTTGTATAGTTTTGTAGTTTAAACTCATGTTCCCCAAATTTCCCCAAACTTAACGTGTTCACCATTTTTATTTTTCAGATATACCGATAAACATTGCATGTTTTGAATCATTATACATTACATAAAAAACACTAAAATCTTATCCAGTTAGGTAGAACATTTAATTTTCTTGCCTTTGATAACATTTATCTGTTATATATTTATTTTTGACAACTTCTTTGCATATGTGTTTAATAATATGAACCTTTTCCATTTAATATAACGTTTAATCGGCTTGAAAAATAGAGTTTATCGGTGTATTTGAAAGCTACAAATGGTGGCGGACACTGTTGATTACTTTAAGTTAGAGAAAGTGAGTTAAAACTAAAAAAAAAAAAAAACTATACGAAATACTATCAGAAACCCACCGATTATGCCAGCCTATGTCATGGTAATATATATTTGGTGAGTTTCAGACACTGTTTTGTATAGTTTTTAGTTTTAAACTTACTTTCCCAAACTTAACGTATTCAACAGAGTCCGGGACCATTTCTGTTTTTCGAGCCGATTAAACATTTTACATCACATAAAAACACTAAACAATTATCCAGTTAGGTAGAAACGTAACTTAACTTACCTTTGCTGTCATGTATTTGTTTTGGACAACTTTTTCGAATCTGTGTATTGTAACCCCTTCCACCAACCAAATATTAATTACTAACTCACATTTTTGTAAAACAACAACAAACAAAAAAAACTGTTAGCGTTTAAACTTTTTTGCTGAGTTCGGCTTAATCTACTGATTGTTGGTCGAGTCCAAACCATGGATGATTGACAGAAACTCTCGAGGATCCAGATCAAATTCTGCAATAGTACCATCTTTCATTTTCGCCTTCTTTTTCACTTTTCGGAGTGGATTGCTGTACTAAGAATCTTTTTATTAAATGTTTCCATTACACCAAATTGAGCCACTGCGTGGCAGGGTACAGCTAGTATATACATACATTTTTATTGGCGTAAATAAAAATTCTCTTTAAAAGCATTTAAACTTTGATAAATATCATCGAAGTATGAGGATATACAAGGGAAATAAATGTCTATCCCGCCATGAAGCAGATAGAGTGTACACGTTACTGTTTTATCATCCTCTGTTGCAGCATTTATAATGGAGTTTGTGGCGCTCTTAGTCCTAAACATGCACTCGAAGATAATAATTAATTTCAATAGAGTTTACATAAATTTAGTCGAAAAAGCAGTAAAAAAAATCCTCCGTTTTGTGAGTTAAACGATATGTTTAGATTCAGCTTCTATTGTAGAGTTAAAGTATATGTAGAGTTAAAATATATTCAACTTAGTTATTTCCCTTAGGTTGTAGATTGCAAATAACTTGTTTATGAAATATCAGTTATCTACACGCCTTTTTACTTGAAAAAATCGATTAAAGGGGAGACACAATGCATATTAAATTTACTGTAGTAAATTAATAAGTCTGGATGGACGTCTTATTTCTCTACCAGATTCATTACATTAGTGACAATTTCCTAGAATGTGTACAATTAAATACAAATTTATTGTTCCTTAGACTATCAGAAATACCATAAGCAGTGTCCTAACATTTTTTTATAAGTCCATTATTGCTCACGGTGATGTATCTGCTATTAATGCAAATTACGAACTACTTGAGACATTATCTCAACACTTTGTAAGGACCGGACTATGGTGGTTGCATTAAAATATACGTATTCATAAATTTAGATATTGGGAGACATGAACAGTTATATCTTGTGTATTTCGATAAATATTAAAAAGGTATGGCATGTATTTTCAAACCAAATTTCAACTGGCTAGGTAATGTCAGTGATGTTTTATTAATACCCTCAGCAGGAGAAATTATAATGTATACTTCATAGGAGATCTGATACCAACGGTCATACAAATTGTATCCATTAGTTAGAATCAGAATATGCTTTTAAATTAGTTTTTAATTTACGATGCAATCGTTCAACCATGCACTTTCCTGCAAAATGGTAAGCCGTAGTACGTATATTTTTTAAGTAGGCGGTTAAACTCAGCAAAAAGCTTAGAATCAAATGTTGTACTTCGATCAATTATTATTATTTGAGCTATGTCATATCGTGATATCAATTGTGAAAAATAATTTGGCGACCACGATTTTCTCCGAAATATCCGTAATGGGCAAAAAATCCAGCCACCACGAAAATCTTTTGATACAGTAAGCAGCTATCTAAGGATGTTTAAGGAATGGATTCGATGCCAATATTAATGTGTTTATAACGAGCTTCTGGAACTGGAAATTTTACGAGAGAACTTCTAATATAACGATCAATTTTGGACTTTTTGCAAGGAATATAACAACGTATCGAATTACGTACATCTTGGTTGATAGCAATCCAATATTAAGTGTGACATTTATCATTTTTGTGTCGCATGATTACCCAGATGTAATAAATTATGCTATGTTGAACAAACGATTCATCTGTGTTTAAGAGGCACATATAATTAGTTTATGTCTAGTTGAAATATAACACCAAATAGAATTCATTTGAAAATAATGAGGGCATTTCTTTAAATTTTTGATTTGAAGAATTCCCTAAGATATTTCATTCCTCGTCATTCTCTTGGTCTGCAACTATCTGATGGAAATCAATATTATTAATAAGTTTTATGGTGCAACTACATTTTCGGTGCCCTTAATATTTAAGATCATAAGAACTGTTAAATATAATTCAAGTGACGTGCTTCTTCATGCAAATATCGCTCAGGCAAATAAGGTTGGTTAGTTGTTTTTGTTTTATGGCATATCAGCCTTTTCAGGTTGTTTCATGCCAAATTCAGTTATGTTGAAGAAAAGCTTTTTCAATAGAATTAATGTTTTTTTTCAAGTCGGTTTCTATTTACCCCTAGTTGGGACCTAAGCATGTACTACCACCCTGGGTCAGAGTGGACCTGGGAGCAATGGCAATTAAAGGGTGGCTCCACATTTCCGCAAGCTGGAGCCTCACCATCGGTTATAGTTTAAGGTTATATCCCGGACCATGCAAATAAGGCATGTTGCAATGGTTTATAAGCAGCGAAATTGAAGGAGTTAAGCTGTTCGAAACAAATCGTTTGTTTAACTGCAGAATAAGCGGCGAGAAGTACCTTACCGAAATTACTGTGTTTTATTTCAGCATTCGTACGTCTTCTAGAAAAGAGAGAAAGTGGTTCGTAAAGGTTAAGAACAAATTATTCAAAACACCTCAACTACCGACATGAGATGCATCTACTAATAATGGTAGAGTGAATGTGGCCGAGAAAAAAGCAAAGATGTTATATTTGCTATGGTATTATTTAATTTAAAGAAGGAGTCCAGTTCATGTTCATTTAATGTCGAGTTTCCTTTTTTTTCTAAAAGAAAAGCAGTTAAAGTTTGCACTACTTCAAATCATTTAGATACAACTCTTATATAGAAATTAACTGAGCCTAGAAATCCTCGGAGTTTACAAGCACGAGTTTTCGTAGGTTAATCAATAATACTTTGGACTAATTCCGGAAGAGGAGTGATCTCCTCTAATAAATGGTGTGGCCAAGACAAGAACATGACGAAAATCTAAACTCACATGACTGGGATTGATTATAAATACGTATTCTGTGAAATAATTGTTTCAGATGCTCAATGCCTTCGTCTTCAGAAAGAGGATGCCAATATAAATCGTAAACCATAACATGTAAATTCGTCTATAAACCTTTGAAAAGATTCACCAGCATTCCCTAAACAATTGTACTTTGGGAAGAACTCGAAAAGTCCAAATGAGATAGAAATTAGAGTCTTAGGACTATCTTCCGGATCAATAGGGGCATGGTTATATGTACGAACAAGATACACCTTAGAAAAATTAATTTTCAATCGAGTGAACTTTAAAGATAATAAAGATAAGGAATTAGTTATTTTTGTAGGCTATTTAGTGGACGATAAGTCACGCATGTACGCCGTACCCAGGTTATCTTTTTGGAAAACATGTGGATTTGTGATCACCAACTAGTATTAAATGAGCGTTAAAGGTTCTGCCTTTGTTGAAATTTCTGCTTAAATATTTCAAGACGATCAGACGTAAGCCTGTGGAGATGAACATTTCTTGTTTGTTTGATAGTTTTCTTGATTTTGGCAAGTATTAGCCTGTGATAACGTCATATCTTATTTATATCCGAATATTTTCTTCACTTAATTCCCTTTTAGCAGCTATTTCAATTCACCAAATTATTAGTGCTAGTGTAGCTGGTCCCTTCAATCCTCTCTAAAAGCCATATACGTGTATGCTATTATGTGAATTCGGCTAATTGAACTCAGTCCATAATCTGAATAATGAGAAAATCAACTAAATAAATCTTCTAGAGCATAAAAGGTAAGAGTGCCTGAGAGGTCTTGACATCATTTGGGGAATCACATAGTCAGTTCATAATTTGGTTGAAAAAGAACCGAAAACTACAACCTAAATCTTCTGACATATCAATGCTGGAGAGCGCTTGATATGATTTTTTAATTCTGTAAGTAATTACCACAGTCCCATTTGTTTTTTTTATTTCTTTTACTACTTGCCGATTTTTGACGTACATCATATCAACCAAATTTTTCTCCCGTTTAATTTTGTTTTAAATTCTTGTATTCTTACATATGTGTGTACGAAGGTGTGGTTAATATAGTAAACATTATATACTTCTCTTGCAACTTACGTAAAATTGATTTTTATTAAATTAATTTTAGTTGGTTTAATTTATTCTCTGTTGCACACCCCTATCCTACTTTAGACTTCTCTTTTCATAAATAATATGAGTCTGATTCCACTTATTTTATTGACTAGTATATACATATCATAAATGCCGATATAGAAATACTGGTTTAAATCTCGTTTAATCCATGTTTTCAGAAAGAAATATATTACGAATACATTTAGTTTTAAAAAATATTTATTAAGCACTTAAGATTTTTGTTTATAAATTCCTTCAACAAAGGCTTGAAGCTTGCCTTACTAAATAGAAAATTGCATTAGACACGACTGTGATATTTTTTCGTTAATGACAATGGTATAATGTTTATCGTTTTTCTAATGTTTATCGGTTATATAATATTTCTCAATTATTAGTCCTTGGTGACTGTAGATACAATTAATTGAAAATCTAAAAATTGTAAATGTGATTAATTTGCCTATACAATGTAACCTATGTAATTCAAATGTTCTAAATTATTTAACGGTTGTGATATTTATTTATGTTTACTAGCTATTGCACCTTTTAATGTAAATTAGTTATATCTAAAAGAAAAGGGTTCCGACGCAACTTAACGTGTGTGATTAAATTTAAATTAAATCTGCTTTACAATATATTATGTATAGTAATTTCTTTTCTAAATTTTAATATCATCCGTTAATTCAGTTAAATGTAGCTTTGTATATCTATACGAATATATACATATATCAATATATATACATATATATATTTATATAGCAATATATATAGCAATATATATATATATATATATCAATATATATATATGTCAGTATATGTATATCAATATATATATATCAATATATATATATCAATATATATATCAATATATATATATATCAATATACACATAAAAAATATATATATATATATATCAATATCAATATCAATATCAATATCAATATCAATATATATATGTATATATATATATATGTATATATATATATATACAAACTTGAAATGACGAATTTGAAAACTTTTAAGTGTCAGATATAAGGATGGAATCATTTTATTTACTTTTTGTTGTAATCTGATATTTCGCTAAAACATAGCTTCATCAGGTTAAGAAGCCCGGCTGTGATTTTCTTTTCATGTTGGTGTTTAGGAAGAGGTGGTTCCTCGGAGAGAAAAAGAAAAGAGATACACGTGTTATTCTGGTGGTCCCATGTGTGCGTTTTTTCTAGGTTCGAGCCGAAAATTTCCAGTGATACCGTATAATCTGATTTTCCTGAGAAGACGTCCATGCCATACCCTGTCAAACGCCTTAGATATATGTAGAGGTACCGCTCTACGCTCCCCTGTTTTGTCCAATGAATGGTATATACATTAAGAGATTACAGTTAGGATGTCTGCTATGGAACGGTACTTTTTAAATCCTATTGTTGGTCGCTCAGAAGTGTAGCATCTGTAAGGTGGTGAACTTGAGCTTGGTTAATTATTGGCTCACATATTTTGGCGAAAAATGAAAGGAGGCTAACGGGGCAAAAAATTTACTGGGTCTGTTTTTTCGCCAGAATTCTTGAAAACTGATACCAGAGAAGCAGTTTTCCAGCAGGCATCGAAGCAAGATTCATTAAGGCATTTTTTGTAAAGTATGGAGAGAACTGGAGTTACTTCGTAGGAGCATTTTTTTAATAGCACGGCTGGGATCAGATCAGGTGAACATGCTTTTGAAGTGTCAATATATTTTATGATAGCATGCACCTGAGAAAAGGTGATTTTCATCGTCTAACGTGGCGTCTGTCCGCAAAGGAAAGTAAGGGAGGGTTGGTTAACAGTGTCCAGTGTGGAGTTGGAGGCAAGCTGACTGGCAAGGATGTTAGCCTTCTCGGTTGCTGAGCCAACAAGCGCATGATTGTTGGATAGTGGGGGAATAGATAATTTTCTCTTATTTACTACACTGTTGTAGATTTTCCAGAAGATAAGGTTCCTAATTTCTGTGCTTCGATTCGTTTTTTGGTGGTTTCAGTAATTTTTTTCTTAGCTGTCGCTATTTCTTTCTTACATTTACTTCTGGCTTCTATATAATTCTGTCTGTTTGAACGGGACTTATGTCGGTTAAATCTGCGTATGCATGCTACCTTTGCGCAATGTCAACTGCAACATTAAAAGTAAACCATTGGATAAAGTTAGGCTTGCTAGAAAATTAGAGCGCGGGAACATGTGCTTAAATTGCTGTTTTGAACAATTCAACGGTCTTTTCGGCGCACTGTGCAGCAGGAATTGAAAATAGGTTTTGCCATGGGGCGTCACTGAAGCGATCCCTGATGATTTCCCAGTCAGCCTTATTATAACATCTCGTTGTTTTGAGCAGTGGCTCTTTGGTTTTGTGCTCTTGATTTTAGGGGGATTTCAACTATTATCACTGCGTGATCAGCGTTCCCGAGTGGGCTGTGAGTATGATTTTACAAAATCATCGAGAACTGTGCTCAGAAACAGACCTAGAAGATAAGCCTGTTATTCATGCTGGTCTGGGAAACGGGTTGGAAACGTAACCATTTGTGATAGGGAATGAGATATAGAGAAGCTATACCAGCTGCGTCTGTGTAAGTTGAAAATCCAAGCCAGTTGCTGTGGTGGACATTGAAGTCACCAAATGCATGCACTTGTGCGCTAGTGTCGAGGAGAATGCTGTATCTATACTGTCAGTGGCTTTGTTTATTAGTGTAGAGTTCTGAGTCGAGGTAGAGCGGTAATAAAATAAAAGGATCTAATGTTATGTTGCACGTTAAGTCTAAAGCACATGAAGGTTTGATCGTCCGATTCTAGTTTTGTTTCTCTAGTCAAGGGGAGGGTGTTACGAATATAGACCCGTGCATATGTCTGTTAGTGTATTTACGGCAAAGTGGGATATATCCGGGCATGTTAAAGTAGTTAGAGAGGATGGAGGAGTGTAGGTTAGTCTCACTTAGTGCTAAGATATCCGGGAAGTTTTTTAGGAGAGATGCTTCGACATCATCTAAATTAGTTCTAAGCCCACGGATGTTCGTAAATGCAAGCCTTAAGAGAGGAGGCAAATTGGTTTTGTTTGAGTTTTGGCCTGGTTTACGCGTATTTTTTTTTATTTTACTGCCATATTCTAAGAGTTTATTTTAGGAAAGAGGTGCTGAACATTGGTGATGCAGAATACCAGACATGCAGCACTAGTAGACCATCAGTTGACCTTTCATCTACTAGGATTGTCACCTCAGGAAAGCCTACCAGGGATGAGGGCAGAGTCCCTTTCCATGCGCGACATGGCACTAGAAATATCCCGATATTATTCAACTGTTGATGGAGCACCAGCTCTAAGCGCTGCCAAAGAGTTAGGGCCCTTGTCCTACCAGTCAGGAACATCAGCCATGAACTGTCAATCGGGTACCCTCAACCCATCAGACGATGGTCAACCAATCTGTGTCCTGTATAAAGGGATTGGTTGTGTCGGGAGTGTGGAAATCGATCTTTATAACCCTAGTCAGGAAATAAGATCGTTCACTGAGAGTTTCTGTCGAACTCCTGTGATTCCAGCTCTACGCCTGGTTAATAGGCAAAGAAGGAGTATTAAAGCCGGGCGATAGATAGTGCATATCTACTCCTCAAATAGTCATATATATGTGTGTATATATATATATATATATATATATATATATATATATATATATATATATATATATATATATATATATATATGTTAACTCGCGGGCTGTTGCGTTGCGCTTCCCATGCACTAGAAAATGTCCCCTAAAATACACAAAACCAATGTTTCCAAAGATTAAAATAGCAGGGACCGTCCGTACGACACAAAACAAATGGGTTCAATGACCGGACTCGAACATAAAATGTAGAACGAGAGGAAGCAGGCAAAACCTTACGTGCAACCACTATTTCCATAAGGCAATGGGTTCTTATTACGTAACAACGTTGTATTAAACAATCTCCTCTTCAAAAAAGGGTTTACTTGACCCCCACACTATAGAATACCGTTTGCTAATATTCACATATTATATATCTGGGGCATTGTTTTTAATGCGGATTACAAATGTTGTTGGCAGATATAGAAACAAAAACAAACACACGCACAAACACAGAGGTTTGATTTATTTAATACATATATGCATGTACATATATATATTTGCATGTATATATATATGTACATATATGAATACATATATACATATATATATATAAAAAATGTAGATCAATCACACTGAAAACATATATTTGCGTGTATGTGTGTTTATAGATTTTATTAATTTCATTATTTTATTAATGTTTTATTTCGACTGTGACTATTCCTGAAAGATATTTACATGAAATAGTAGATATTTTATACATTTGAAAATGTTTTTAGTCGTTCGACCTAATAGGATTAATATTAAAATTGAATAATCTCATCATGTGAATTGTATGACAAGTTTTACAATGCAAATTATTGTATTACTGTTAACAATGGCTCGAGAAGGTTTTTTTTTAATTTAAACTGTACAATGCTATCAAAACATATAAACGATAGTATATAACATGTTAGTTGCAGCTAAATGCTTTGTATAATATTAAATTACAACATCTTTGGAGTTCGCAAGGCAATATGTCTTTCGTTTGTATATCATGTCCTGATCTTACTTATCGATCTCAATTTCACCGGAGGTTAACGTGATCCTATTTTATTAATCACGACTTGTCCTTTTGTCAGTGTCTGGCAAGAAAAGCGGGTTTAATCACGTATATATTCCCGACAGGCACGTTTAGCATGTTTGGCAGTTGAACAAAAAAGTTGTAAATTGTGGAGAAAATAATTTACTGAGTACATCGGACAATGAATTTGTGTCGAAGAACGCCACGTGCTTATTGAATTTTAGAATATAGAGAACATCCGTCGCTAATAATTCACGCATTCTCTCAATTGTATATCAGAGATGTTTGGAAACATACAAAATGACACCAATTGTATTGCTGTGACTTATAAAATACAGAATAGTAATGTGTAGAAATAATAGAATGAATATCGACAATATTATTCTATATTGTTATAATAACAATACAAATTGAATATGAAGTCTCCTAGAAATATTAACATTAACTAGGTACGGCAATCCGTTGCGGGAAATAATCGAAGGGTCTAGGAAACCTATGCTTTACCTCTCAAATCTCTCAAAATAATGTACTCGTTTCCTTAAGTCGATACGAACACATATATGCATATATATATATATATATATATATATATATATATATATATATATATATATATATATATATATATATATCCGGATATTTCAGTCTGAAAGACTTTATACCATAAAAGAATAGGTCTCTTATTTTAAAAACAAAAATAATGGGAGTGCGAACCATAAAACGTAACACCACGTTGAAAATGAGATTCCAATATCAGTTGAACTTTTCCAGATTTAGAGCAAACAGCATCTTGTAGTCAATGCAGCACAAAGGCGGGTAAAATGCATCACTTGAAGGTTCAGTGTAAAATATTTTGAGGGTGCAGAATTACATAGCAACTTATTTCGAGGGTTTTGTCTTAGAAAAGTCCAAATAAATAAAGAAATTAAAATCAAGAATTAGGCAGAAATCGAAAACTGAACAGTTTAAGGAAAATATAAAAAAAATTAATTGAACAATTATAGGGAAAAATAACGGAAGAAAAGTCGATCTTCAAGCTAGAGATGCAGGAATATTGGAGGCTTAACATCGAAAAAGGGGTCAAATGTGGGAAATGTTTTGCTAAAAGACATGAAAACAAATCGGGCATTTTATAACAGACATAACAGTGTGATAAAAAACAATATTTCAGCCGACGTAACCTTCGAGCTTTTTAGCTATAAAATATCCACGTTTTTTGACGGGAAAGATGGCGATTAGCTCTACACTCTGTTTTTTTAATTATCTAATTCGGTGTAAGTTATCAGAAACTTATCAATATAATTAAATAATTATGAAACGTAAAAGTTCATTATTTCTAAATTCTTAGGAGTAAAATGTGTTTTTGGCAATGATATTACTATCCGGGGGTTTTAATTTTTTTTAGGAATGGGGGTTGTGTAACATTTTGCTTGTAATAGGAGATTTTTGCATTATATTCTATTCAGTATATTGCTAGTATACATTACTTCGTAATGATGTTATATATACAGAGTCGGTAATATTTCTGCATGATTAAAAATAGTAAATTAATTATTTGTATTTTAGTCAATTACTTCAAACAATTTTGAAAAATAATTCTTCATTTTCATTTAATTATAATTTTAGCTGATCATGCCCATCAAATGTAACCGATGCATACTATAATACTTTCAACGTATTTTCATGTGAAATACAGACAAATGCTCCACGAAACAAGGACATATATATATATATATATATATATATATATATATATATATATATATATATATATATATATATATATGGGGGTGCATGTGTGTGTGTGTGTGTGTGGTTAGGTGGGTGGGTGTCTATGGGTGTTGTGTGTGTATGTGTGTGTTTGTGTGTTTGAATATATTTTTTAATCATTGGTTCCAACGGATGTTCGTCCTCTAAATATAAATACATTTTACACGCATATATATATATATATATATATATATATATATATATATATATATATATATATATATATTCGTGTATGAGTGTGTGGGTGTGTATGTGTGTGTATATTTTGTAATTATCGGTTGAAAATCCGTTACAACAATGGATAGAATTCAAGTAAGAATAAACATACAAACATAAAGTTTTTAAATCTAACAGTAGTTACTATGTTCATCATATTTAGTTTAGGCTTGGTGAAGAAAAAAAACACTAATTACAAACTGTATGACATATTCCGTGACGAAATTTACATTATTTTGCTACCATGTTACAAGTGTGTCATAATATTGGAAACGTATATATTCATCATAGCACGCATGTGTGTGTTTCAGAATTCATTATTCCTTGGGAAATTCTATTCAACTTATTTACATTTATTTCGTTTTTTTTTCAGTTGTAGTTTTCAGGCAACACTTTTTTATGGGCTAAAACTTAAACTCTACATAAGGGACTGTTGTGAACGAACTTCCTTTTAATAGACTGTTACATATATGATTACTACTGGAAGACAATGCTATAAGCGTAAGTCGATATCCGCTGAAGCAAACAAGGTTGTTCTTCTGGTACACGAACAAATCACACTTTGTATGTTTTTATTAATACATTTTACTACTCTATTCCCCTGTTCTGTTTTCTTTTAATAATTTAAACTATATAATAAGACGCCCGAGCAGAGGATTCGATCAACTCACGGGAGAAATCCGAGTTTTAATCTCACAGTGTTCGTAAAATACTGGGCAAACAAGGAATGGAGTATTTGAAGGATACGCAAGGTTAAATACTCCAATGTTCTTATAACACTGCCGAACGAAGTATTCAGCAATTTACAAAAAAAAAAAAATGTATCACAAAACACTGACGTAAAAATGAAAACTACATATTCGTATTTTACAATGACTGCGTCGAAGTAAAAACATAATTTGACACTATAACATTGACCAAAAACTAATAGTTTTGTAAACATCTGGTGAATCCTCACGCCAAAACCCATGCAGTGATTTCAACGCAGAAGGAAACAAAAAATAGCCACATAAAAAAGAGAACATTTTTGTTTACCTTTTTTATGTTTGTCCATTACACTTATCACTCAGAGATTTGTTACTAGAAAAAACAAGTAAGAATTTTCGTGTTTTTGTTTACTCTGTGAAATATTTCAAAACAGTTTCGTGATTCGTTCGCTTTATTACTCTTATGAATAAAAATAGGTTAGAGTGTTATTTCCAAAGCATGTCAAAGTTACCCAAAACATGAAAGCTGTAAGTATAACAAAGTAAAACGCTTTGTGAGAAAACTATAGAGGGATGAATTACTGTTTCCACTACTCCCCGTTTCTTTAAAAAGACAACAGGTTAGCTTAATCAAACACGGTTTTAAAATACGTACACTCTTTAGTTTACCAACCATTTACTATGACCGAGTTTCAGGCAACATTAGAACAGGTATTGAAATTACAAATTCAACAACAACGCTTACTCAGACGCAGATGGTGGCATACCATATAGCTTCTCCATATCCCATTCCCTATAACGTTTCCTAGATCAGCAAGATCCGTAAGTCTTACTTCTAGATCTATTTCGGACAACAGTTCCAGTAGATTGTGAAACGAATGTTCATAGCTCAGTTTGGAAAGCTGATCAAGCTGTGATAGTCTTAGACCTCATCCTCAACACTGAACCTAAGGAGCGACTATTACTTAAAACGACACACTAGTATAAAAAAGATGACGGTGAAACCATCAGGGATCTGATCAGCGATGCGTAACGACGAAATATCTTTTCTCCTCCTGTAGAAAAGTGCGCAAATGAGACGACTGGAGTGTTTATAGGACCAATTGAAGCGCATGTCCCTACGCGGAAGTTTTATAGCAAACTCCACTCTCCCCAAGCGTATACGTCTATTTGTGCAGCATCCAACAATTTAAGGCAGCATGCGTATAGCAGATTTATCCGACATAATTCCACTACAAACGGACAAAAGTTTAAAGAAGTTGGACGTAATCGTAAGAAAGAAATAGCATCAGCTAAGAGAGCATACACTAAAACAACCAGAAAACGCATCAAAGTGCGGATGTATATGACATGTGGTAAAATCTACAACAGTGTTGTAAATAATGGGCAATCAGTAATTTCCCAACTATCCAACAATTATGATGGTGTTTGCATTTAAACCGAGATGGCTAACATGCTTGTCAGTCGGTTTAATTAAAACTCTACATTAGACCCAAAAAACACACCTTCCCTTATTGTCCATTGCAGACTGGCATCACACTAGATGATCTGAAAATAAGGTGCACGATATAATAAAAAAACGTAGACGCCGCAAAAGACTTTTATTTCGGATGTAATATTAAAAAATGCCCCGCTGAGTTTGCTCTAGTCCTTTCCAAATTTCACCACAAATTCCTTAAAGAATCTAGCTTTACTGACGGCTGAAAAACTGTTTCTTGTGTACCAATTAATAATATCCAGGAAAAAGAACTGATCTATATAATATATTATCATTAGACTCCTCTTTCTTTTCGCCAAAATATTAAGTCCATAATTAGTCAAGTTCAAGACTATCACCTTACAGTTCTGGCTGATGCTAACTAATCTCCAAACGTATATACCATACACTGGACAAACCAGGAGAGAATAGGGCAGTAGCTCTGTGTATATCTAAGGTTTTTAACATGGTATGGCACGATGACCTTCTAAGGAAATTCAGATCATACGTTATCAATGGACTGATACCTAACACAATTAAATCCTTCTTAAATAAGAGAATGATCCAGGTTGTCCTCGACGGTCATACATCTAAAGAATATGATATAAATTCTGGAGTATCTCACTGGCCTCACCTTGTGCATTTATTATTAATTTTATTCATAAATTCTCTCTATCATAAAATTATCTCTGAGGTATGGGCTTATGAAACCACGCTCTATAACTAGCACTAAAGGAAAACTAAGGAACGCCTATCTAAGGCAATGGCAGAGCCACTAGAGAAAAACGTCCCATCTGTAATGGAATGGGAAAAAAAATTCAATACTGGCAAGAGTAAGATCGTTTCTTCAGTAATTACACGAAAACTTAACCACAAATAGCTATGGCTAAATATACATTACCTGATAGAACTTTTTTTCAAACTCCCCAGCTTAACTATCGCAGGGAATATAAGTTGAAACAGATATATCGAGAGCAATGCCAAGGCTGCTGTAAAGAAAGTGGGCTCATTCTATCGTGCTAGAAAGTTACCTACGGCTGAATATATCCTATACCTCTATAAGGCAACCATTCGCCCATGTATGGAGTATTGTTGTCAAGTTTAGGCTGGAGCATCTGCTACTAATCTCTCATTCCTGGACAGGGTTTAAAAGAGAGTCGCCAACCTGATACATTTTTTATTTTACATGGAGATCACCACTTATCAAGGCTAGAATGCAACTCAGGGATAAGGGTTATTGCATGTACAGTAATCAATGAGATTGTATTGTAGTAATCATTAGTATTGGAGATTTGATAGAGGGTCTTACTTAAGGGTGCAGTTTGTCAGGAATTTGTTTATGTTGGACTTGAAACCATCAAAGTTGTAGTCAAGTGGGAAAAACGCAAACGGAAGGGAGTTCAACAGCCGTGAACTTCTGAGAAAGAAGCGCTGCTCATGGAATCTACGTTTGGATTTAGGCAGAGATAAAGAAAGGGGGAAAATTATTGACAGTAGTTTCAGCCAGACGGGTGTCTCTCGTAAAAGATTGACTAGGGGGAACCTGAGTTTGGAGCTCAGACGAGCACTTGCCATGAAAATAACGATAAAACAAAGACAGGATCGTAACGTCTCTTTTGTCGGAGAGACGCTGCAGGGAAGAGAAAAGGGCATCCCCCACTAAGCTACGAAGTCTATTTTGTACTCTGTCAAGGCAGGGTAAGCTGTTTTAGCAGCTCCTGTCCAGATATGGCAGGAGTACTCAATCATTGGAGTACTTGGCTTTTATACAGGTATAGAATTGCGTCGGTATTCAGATATCTTCTGGAGCGGTAGACGGATCCCGCCATTTTCCCAGCGTCCTTGGCTACACACCTAATGTACATGTTCCATATCAGGATAAAAGGTCAAACCAAGACAAGAAGCGTGTCAAAACATGTAGCCTCCCCAAGAGGAGAGCAATCCATTTCAATTGATGCCAGATGGGGGGGGGGTCAGAGCGTTGATGATGTAAAGATAGAAGCTTATTTGGATGCATTAAACGTGACCAGCCACCTCTTGCTCCATTGTATCACGCTCTCAAGATCTGAGGTGAGAGAATTAGAGAGAACTTTGTCATTTACGGCCTTTGATGTGTTGCCATAGATGGTCGTGTCATCAGCATAGATGTCAACGAATGATTTAAGCATGTGTATTGGGAGATCATTGATGTAGATCAAGAAGAGATTTGTGTCCTGGATGGACCCATGAGGGTTTCCAGCGTTAATACTGTGGGTCTCTGATTTCTGCCCATCAACCACTACTCTTATGAGCCTATCGGAGAGAAATGATTTAATTATTGAGAAAACATTTCCAGTGATACCGTAGCTGGAAATATTGTGAAGTAGGCCCTTATCCCATACATTATCGAAGGCCTTCAATATGTCAAGAGCAATTGCCCTGGGAAGGACGCCTTTGTTAAGAGAATCACTAATCCTATGAGAGATAACCGTTAGCACATCTGCTGTAGATCTTGCAGAGCGGAAACCATATTCCATGTCACTAAGAAGGGTGTTTCTGCAGAGGTGGTTGACTACTTCTTTATTTAATATGGATTGCAACAACTTACTCATGACAAACAGGAGACTTATTATTCTGTACTGAGAAATAGATGGCTTTTCACCTGAAATCTTAAATACAGGACACACTGGGTGTTGGAAAGCACTTTTCCTTAAGGCAAGTCTTCAATAGTTTTGTAAGGATGGGGGCAAGTTCTGGTTGGAGCTTTTTCAGCACTATAACTGGAATGCCATCAGGGCCAGTTGCTTTACTGGAATCACGTTTTTGATTAGCTTGGCGACCTCACGCCCAGATAATGTATGTTGCATAGCGTGTTGTCTGTTATAGGAGGAAATATGGGGAGTTGATGACCATTGTCGCATAGGGTAGAATTAGCTGCAAAATTCTTGGCAAATAGTCTGGTCTTGTTTGATGCTGACTAGATGACCTCAGGTATAGTGATGATGTTTGGGAAAGAACGCACGTTTCTGTTCAGGATCCTTTTTGCAATTTGTCAAAACTGCTGGGAATCAAGCCGCTGATCAGCTACTTTGGATTTAACGGACTGAGCATATAGCATTTTCATTAATCTTTTACAGTGGTTGCTGGCAGTTCTGAAGGCAGCGTTCGTCTCAGTACATCTATTACGTTGCTAGCTATGGAAATAAGTAATTTCTGTGCGCGATGGCAGCAGCACATTCTTGGGAGAACCATGGCTGGCTGTTAGGTTTTGTTGGCATTTTTGGGATGGTATGAATCGATCCATGCCTACAATAAACAATTCGGTCAGATCTGATACTATAAAGGACACATCCTTTTAAAACATGGAATGCAGAGTTAGATCAGATATGAATGTACGGAAGCTATCCCAGTAAGCCATAGAGTACAGTACGGTTGAGAGGTACATCTGAAAACTTATTACCTTTCATTTTTATCTTAACTGCTACAACGGAGTGGTCGGAGGATCCCAGAGGAGATAGAACGCAACCTGAGTATAACCCAGGGGAAGTTGTGAGGAAAAGGTCTAGAAGGCTTTCAGCTTGCATACTGACCGGTAGTATCGGGCACAAGGGTGGGTTCATGAACAATCTGAGTGATACATCCTGAATTGTTATCTATACTTCAACTTCGCTCCCATCGAGAACATATTGCATGTATTTAAATGGTGGATTTCCAACGAACTACAAGCATTTATCCACCTCGACGTAAACACCCCTGACAAACCCGACAGGCAGCAAAGTGCTACACATATACAGTAGGCTTCCGTAACTGTACTAACACTCATAAGTTCAATTGTAATATGAATACATACATTGATTTCCAACTATTACATAATATCCATGCAACTCATATCCTTAATAATAGCTCCCTACGTCAAATTGGATCTGTGTCTGTTTTTGGAGTGAAAATGTAAAAAAAAAACACCAGCGACAACATTAAATCAAACTACAGAAAGTATACATGAAAAACAATATGACACTAGTAGAACAATTGGAAGAAGAACAGTAAGGTACAGAGAAAAACCTCGTACGAAATATGAATCCAAACAACATGAAAACGGCAAACAATATATGGATGAAATGCGAAAATCTTAGAATTTAATTGTTTAAAAAAATAAATAATCTAATCCACAAACACCTATCTACAGATTAAAACTAGTTAGTAATTAATGTCAATTCGTAATAATGGAAAAAAAGCATCAACATATTTTAGAGCACATTATCAACTAGTTAACATTCAAGTGAGAATATCCAAAATATAAAGTTGATTATAATAATTCTAATAAATCAGTCATTTAAAGTTTCATTGAGAGCAAACTTAATCCCAAAATATAATTTTACATCTTTATTTTCGTATCTTCAAACCTTTTTAATGTTTTATGAACGGTTCATTATGAATCATATATATTAACGCAAGCAATACAAGTCTTTATGTTAGTACTTATCTAGTATTATTAATTAAATATAGAGTTCTTCTTATTGAATTTATATGACAATATGATAGGGATTTTATATGTTTGATATGCATGAAATCGACATGTTTTGACGATTAAAACGTAAAAACGAATTAAAGAAAATGATAATAAATATACTAATAGCATTTACAATAATTATAATATTATATTAATTGTTGTGTCGCGGAACAACATTTAAAATAAGAACAGTCACTCGAGGTTCGGTTAAGGAACAAGTGTCACTCGGCTAGCAGTTGAAGTGCAGTCGCATCTCTCTCACCGATGTTGGAATTTCTATCGTTATTTATAGTGCTAATCGGTGTAAATTCCTTTGTTCAAGGAAGCCCTGTATAACCCCCCCCCTTTTAAATATCCCGTCTGAGATTAATAAATTTTCGTTTTGGGTTGACCCTAATCAATTCTGGTGACTTCCATTTTCTGTTTGATCTTCTGTACTCCGGAGCTGTCTTTGATATGATCACTTGAAAAGTATCAAAAACTGTGTCCATGATGTCCTCCTCGGGTGATCTGGTCACCACACTATTCGAGTATTTTTTTCCGAATTTGGTTAATGTGGCGTTTGTGTACAAAGTATCGTCCCTTTATCATGTAGATCATATTGCCTATTTGTTTCTCAACAATGCCGGGCTCCCAGAAAGTCTTATTATTGTTGTGAATCTTGTAGAAGACTCTATCGCCAAATTCATACGGAAATTGCCTACCGTGTATGAAACGATGAAATTTCCTCACCGCGAATATAATGCTTAGCGCCTCTTTTTCAATTTCTGAGTAGTTCTTTTCGGCTGGCAAAAGTGATCGGGATGAATATGCTATGGATTTCACTTTTCCATCATCCATTTTGTGTAAAATGCATGCATCTATGTCATAGGAGATGGCATCGCTTGCAACTATACTTTCACGCTTGGGATTATAATGTGCCAGAAAGAAGTCAGACGTTACAGTATCTTTAATTTCCCGAAATGCTTCTTCGCACTATTGCGTCCAGATACATTTTTCGTCTTTTCTAACAATTCATTTAAAGACGACTTTATTTCATGCATATTTGGCACAAATACAATGTAGTAATTTGCCAAACTTAAGGAACTTCGTAAAGACGCAATATTTTCTGGAGTAGGCATGCTTTTATTGCACCCGAGCTTCGTTCATGTTTATCGATGATTTTCCCAAAGTATTTTAGTTTCTCCGTGAAAAACGTATATCTTTCCTGGTTTACTTTAAATCCATCATCCTGGATTCTTTTGAATACTTAGTTTACATTAGCTTTGTGTTGTTCTTTGCAAGCGCTTTTCATTAACACATCGTCCAGGTACCCTACTGCAAAATCCAACCCATTTAACATAATGTCCATAATTTGCTGAAAAATCGCAGGGGCGACTTTGACTCCAAGAGGAAGTCTGTTGAACTTGTACAATCCCTTATGGGTATTAATACATAGCAGCTTCAATGCGGTAACATGGGCGCTACACATACCATTTCAATTAGAATATATAGAAATAGACCCAGGGCTTTAGTAGATACAGGCGCAGAGGTTTCTGTCATAAAAAGTGACGTTTGTTAAACACTTATACAGAGACCTGTGCTACATAGTAAATCAATTAATTTACGGACAGCTGATGGATTCCAATGATTGTGGAACGTATCGCCCGATTGAAGATAAGGATAGGCAGTCAATTCATCCACCTTGATTTCTTTGTTGTGAAAAATCTCAATAGGAATATAATACAAGGCCGGGACTGGCTTAGGAAAAATGAGTAAAATTATTGATAGTTTTAGTTAACAAAATAATAAAATATTATAATAGGTAAAATAAAAAAGATAATAATACACGATTAAGAGACTCCCTGAAGAAATGGACTACATGTTAAATATCAATAATGAATGTATTGAAGAAGGCCTGAAAAATACAAATGATAGTTGCTAAGGTAATGTACTTCATCAGAAAATATAGCATCGACAGGGTTCTTAAAGGAAGAAATTTTCTATAAATCATTATCGGAAATACTCAATTAAACTGAAAGCGAGAAAATCAGATCAAAAATCGTGATGCTGCCATATAAACGTATCCCTACCTGTTGTATTTACGTCAGAATAATTGAGAATAACGAAGAAAATATTATAAATAGTAGATTTTGTTAACTCAGTTGTTTACAGATTGCAAATCAATAGAGAACAGGGAGAAATAAAATATAAAACCAGTAATCCGTGAAACGTACGGGTGGTAGCACCCCCCCCGCAAAAAAACCTAAAGGAAAGATTAGGAAAAACTGTAATCCAAAACAGAATTACAATATACAACAGTAACTAATTATAAAAAAAAAAACATCAACTATTATAATGTAAAAATATTCGATGTAGAAGTCCGTCAAATGTAGAAATTAACCGACCTAACAGCGATTACTTATCAGTTGCAGGGAAATTGCCGTTTAAATTATATTAAACATTAAAAGAACACCATGGTATACACAAGTGAAACTTAAATAACAAGATATATAATTAACTGCCTCAAAGTTTAATACAAGAATTAATAGCAGTAGCCTAAGCTGATACTACATGAACGATTATAAACTGGTGAATAGAGTCAAAAGAGGAAGAATCACTGCTATTCGTATTTGCATATAAAACTGAAACATTATAAAGGTTTACATTATAAAGATTTATTACAACTCAGAGTGTAGCAATAGTCGTTTTCAGTGAGAAAATAAACATGACCAGTCATCGCAATAATTCAAAGATCACCGAAAGCGGTTAAAATATTGGTAGGATAATTGTTATTCACGTTGCAGGTCATATGACAAGTATTTATTGGAACACCTGTTTGAGAATACTTGGTAAATTCACATTTATGCATGGAATCATGAAATCGAAAACTGTATAATTGTAAGTTTACCCCCGCCTCAAAGTGATAAATACATTAGTACTAGTCTAAGCATGAAGGGTCACAAAACCAAAAGAGTTGAGGCGTGCACGGAAAACAGAAAGACCAAGAAGCGAAAACGTTAACCGGACCTCCACTGAATAAATGTGAAGAGGACTAGGACTATACTGCTTATTGCAGTCGAATTTCGGTGAAGACCAAAAACGAGAAATCAACGATAAACAACCATTGCGATGACGGAAAGTAATTTGCTTACACTATCGAAAGAAATAATGAGATGATGAGTACTTGAACACAAGAGAGGCGCTGTAACTCAGACGTCAGGGAACCATACAGGTTGTCCTTAGCAAGAATTATTTGATGATAACCTGTGTAAAATTCCGAATAATAATAATAATAATAATAATAATAATAATAATAATAATAATAATAATGATGATGATGATGATGATGGCGGTGGTGGTGGTGGTGGTGGTGATGATTATGATGATGATGATGATGATCTGATTTCGTTTATCAACGTCTACCTGGAAAAGAATGGAATTCATTCCAAGAGGATTTCCCTCAATCCCGGCTACAAACTAAGAGATTCAAAGATCAAGGGGGGTCCTGGGATATTGGCCGTACCTACGATAGCAGCAGTCTGAAGGCCGCCTTAAACATCGGGGATTCGTAGGTTTTTCAATTATCTTTCCACACGACTTAATACTACTTCAGCTAGGTGAAAACTTCACATACATCTTCGCGTGGCTTGGTCCACGATATATTGTACTCTGCATTACATTTTAGTGAGTCTAGTATTGATTTTAGATAATTGTGTTTATATATAATGCTTTGAATTGAGGTTTCAAATGGAACAGTCAAATATAATGCTTCGATTGTGCTGTAAAGGGAAACATTTATTTTGAATATGCTTCTGTCATAACAAAGAACACACTGTTGGTTATATATGCATGGACATACAGCTTGTGTGGTGATAATGGCTTTAATTTAAATTTAACATGAAAAAGGAAAGTATTATGGTGCAATAGTTCTTAAAATCATTACAATCATTTCCAACGCACCCCTCTCATATCACAAAAAATTATATTGATTTTATTTGTGGGACCTGTCTGTTCGTGTTGTAATAAAAGTTTCCAAATGCACTTGTAACGTTAGGCTGTCTATGTTGGTAATATAGCTCAATATCGGTTGTTATTGCTTTCACAGGATTAATTAGATTATTGATTATCAATACTTATCAAAGAATTCCGATACCACACCTATATAGTACACTTCTATGCACATAAATTATGTCCGTGTAAAATTTCATAAATCTGTTACGAAATGAAAGGGAACAAACTCAGCGTTTCTTTTTCTAAAATAGTAGAGATAATAATAATAATAATGATGATAATAATAATAATAATAATAATAATAATAATAATAATCTACTATTAAAGTGCATAGATGTTAGCAACACCTTAAAATTAATTATCCTCGTGTTATTAGTTGGCGCCACACAAAATGGTGTGAAATGACATAGATGGGTGGATAATAAATCAATATCAATACCTACAATTGACACGAATAACACTCAAATTCATGAGAAAAGTTCTTTATTGGAATGATTTCTAATAAAAAGATGTTGGATGCATACTAATATTGAGCAAGGTAGCTTGCCATACGTTGCAAGTTAGACCTATTCGCATTATTATTTCATGTTATCGTTTTTTTTTAAAAACGAATCGTCTCCAGTTCCTTATTTGATCTTCCTCAGATGACGATTATTGCACGAAAGTTTATTCATTCATTCGTGTACCTAGCACCATGGGGATATTTTGAACGCGTGTATTCTTATCTGTGGATCAGGTTAGCATGAATCAGGTGTTCTGCTGTCTTAGTCTTGATAATCTCCAAATCAAACGTACCCACACACTTTTAATGAATTGTCTCATTAGAAATCCAAATATTTTTCCTCAGTTCACCTTTTTCAAAATATCATAACATTCACTATCAAAATGTCTTACCCTTTATTTTTTACATCTAACTTGTGTGGCTTTTAGCCTTGTCAGTTATGACCATTTAGTAAAAGTGAATGCCTACGCATGACAGATACTTCAATCTTGATCAATCCTGACGAATCTAATCTACACTCATCTCCAACAGTAGTGT
This sequence comes from Euprymna scolopes, assembly GCF_053919585.1. Classification (NCBI taxonomy): domain Eukaryota; kingdom Metazoa; phylum Mollusca; class Cephalopoda; order Sepiida; family Sepiolidae; genus Euprymna; species Euprymna scolopes. The sequence continues at coordinate 67,535,097 of NC_136486.1, read as the reverse complement.
AATTCAATTAATACGGAATACCCCATTTCTAGTATTTGTTTATTTACGTAAGTTGAAGATTTAATTATTTTCGGTTATTTTAAATTAAAATACATTTGCATATTGTACACGGTTTATTTATATGTAGTTGTTTTATATAGAGATCGAGTACATTACTTGTACATATTTAACGTTATTACTGAGTAAATGACCACAATGTTTATTTAATGTTTTTTGTTAAACTTGACATACTCAATTCGAGAATCCTCTACGATTAACATTAGAGAATCTGCGCACTCAGTGGCAGAATTGTAAAATTAAACACAATTAAACATAAATGTAATAATACGTAAATATTTTATTAATATTTGAAATTAGTATTTTTGTTGTTGATTTGTACATGAATCTACTTTATTCCCGACCGAATAAATGTTTGAAACTTTAGTTGGAGTCTTATAGTTTATATAAGCTGATTATTTCTCTTCATAAAGGTTTTGATTAAACGCCTCCTTTTATTTGGGTCGTTGTCCGTCTCCTTGCAACAGTTTAGACATCTAATCTGATTCATTTGTCATTATATTTTCGCTTGAAATGGGCCAGCCAATAAAATACACGAGAAGACATCAGCAAAATTTAATATCAGTGATATAAAAACGCATCGGTGAATTAGTGATGTTTGACTCTCCTAAGGTAAAAGCAGTGAACCGTAGAAATTTGTCTCGGATTGTAAATTGGGATGTCCACATTTTCGCTTAGATAATTTGAGGCGATGTAGGGATCTACAGTTTTAACTGTGAGACAATGAGTCGACCGAGGAAAAAAGCAATACACACTCTTTTTGCAAAAATGTCATATTTACTTAGACTGATTTCTTTAATTATAGAATAACTCTTTCAGATAAAAATATAAGTACATAATCTGGACATAGTAGTAATAGCATTAATAACTTGGAGTAATATGATTTCAGTTAACTTGAGTAAATATCCTGTAAATATTTGTTTTTTGTAACTTATGAGGAGAAGTGATCGACCTTTCTATGGTCGTAAAATAAGCTGAAATATATTTTCACTCATGCAAATTTCTTATTTATTATTTATTTCTTCATTTTGTTGCTTATTAATTTACTTCTTTCTAGACAACTGTTATAGTACATTCGATTCTACAGCAAATAACATAATTAAATATGCGACTGTTCGTAAGAAATCCTTACATTTCAATTCCTTTCAATATAAGTTTTATATTACGCATGCTTAAACTGCTTCTCGAAAATATCAATGATAAAATATACAAAAAGAATTTGACTATATTACAGTGACATATAAAATCGAAGTATAAGTCATTTTTGATATTGTTGATAAACATCTAGCCACTTTTTAGATCATATTAAATCACCTGGAATTTTGTTTACTCGTCTATGTTTTCATGAGAACGGTTTAGAAATTATGTTCAGGGAAAACTTATCACTCATATTGGGATTAAATTAGATATTTATAACCCATAATATAGAAAGACTGCAAGTTGCATAATCAATATATTATAAACTCGGCGTTAGACAAATAGTGCTGAAACAATAAGAAATGTGTGTGTGTATATATATATATATATATATATATATATATATATATATATGAATATATATATATATATGTGTGTGTGTGTGTGTGTGTGTGTGTGTGAAAAATCAGGTGCAGGCTTATCTTCTAACTCAAAAGTTCAGAACGATCTTTTTATAATTTTATATAAATTATAAAAAATCGTTCTGAAGTTTTGAGTTAGAAGATAAGACTGCACCTGATTTTTCATGGATATCGATGAAAATGTCTTAAATATGATAGTTAAAAATGATCCACATCTAGGGAATTGTGAAAGAAATTTATAATTAAGAAGGCCATGATATGGCATTCTGTAGAAAAGATGGATATGACTACCAGACAAGGGATCGGTTTCCATATTTTTAAAGTGAGCAACAATAGACAGATCGCGTTTCCATTGTAAACGTTATCTTTCTAAGCAGCGGGATAACCGCTACCTGTATTGTAAAATGTTGAAAGCATTGGTTTTCCGTGAAAATATTTAATGAAGTTGAAGTAGAATCGAATTGTTATGTTCTTAACATTTTAGATCACTGATAAATTATATATATATGTATATATATATATATATATATATATATATATAGAGAGAGAGAGAGAGAGAGATATTATTTTGGATAAACAAGAAAAAAGAGTATGCATCGAATCATGTACCGGAAATGCTAATATTTACTATTGTTTAATCAAAGTCTTCTATTAGATCACCTTTTAATGGTATCCTTTTTAATTTTCATTAAAAATATTTAATCAATATAAAATATATGTGCCAAATAGCAAAAAATGTTTATTTATTTATATATTGATACGCTAATTCGTTCAAACTGTTATAATCCTCACATCCGTTAAAGGAAAGTGGAATATACCAAGTACTAACAAAACACAACTTATTTGTGTCGTTCGTAAGAAAGACCAGAATCACATTAAATTAAATAAAGAGAAACAAATTACCTTCCATTACCGTCATTTATAAATATAATTAAATCCATTTCCTCTCCAATAGTTTTCCAAACAGAAATAAAAACATATCAGTTTTCCTATTTGATTTTATGATTTTAAGTCATGTTAAGAGGAGACTGTAAATTTGTAATTTAAAATTATCATGTTGAGAGGGGATTGTAATTTTTCTATAGATTCTATTCAGAAAGAAGGAAGACTAGTGTCACCAATGGAACTTCATTAAACAAACTGAACGGGAAACGACAACAAATTACCAGGATCTTGTGTACAACATGAAAGAAACTGAGAGTTAAGATCTCCATTATTTCATTTATTATAGATCTCCATTATTTCATTAATTATAGTGAAAAAAAGAACTTAAAATACTGCCTTTGATATATATATATATATATATGTGTATATATATATATATATATATATATATATATATATATATATATATATATGTATATATATATATATATATATATATATATATACTCTGTGAACTGAAAGCAAGAAAGATAAAAAATATTGCGCATAAACGGAAGGCTATAATTCTTTTAAAAAATGTAGTTTGCACATTTAAGATATTAAATGAAGGGCTGTCCTCCTCAGCTTAACCCAAATAAAATGTATATGAATTAAAGGAAAACTAAAATAAAATTTGTTTTAATATTGACCAAAACTGTTTAATTTCTTACGCTTTTAATTTTGTAATGAGGAAAAAATTAAAATATTAATGAAAAATATGTTATATATTTGTAGGTTTATATATCATTTTTTTTTTATTTTAAATACAATACAAAAACAAACATCACAGATCAATAAAAAAATTTCTGTGAATTCATTTTCAGTGATTTATTAACACATATTCGATAATCAGCACAAAATTATTCTAACTTGACTTTAACTTTCCTGCAGAATATACCAAATCACTATCACTACAATGGAAGATAAAACGAGTGCTTAAAGGAAATAACACCGACGATGGTGAAAGCAGTTCACCGGGAAACATAATGAAAAAAATAATATGAATAAATAAGGTAGACAACTCTATTTAGAAAATGAAAAGACAGAGAACAGGAAAAAATAAATAAAATGACTGAAGAAGATAGACAACTTATCTGGAAAATAAAATAGCCAAACAACAGAAAAACTAAACAATATGAATGAAGTAGAAAGATTAAATATCCGTATAATTTTACAGATGACATGAGTATCATTACCTGCTTTTGTAAACCACGCAGATTCCTTGGGAAAGCATTAAATTGTTGCCCAAAAGGAAAATATTATCTTCCTATCTTAGAATAATATCCTCCTTAACTCCAAAGGTTACGTGAATGCAATGCCCAAGAAGCACTTAATTCCAAATGTAATACACACAATTACATCTTATTATTTTCATTTGAATAATTTGGAACAAATATAGTCCCCCACCTGGAAGAGGGCCTTGTTGCTTTCGCTTAAAAGGTCAAACCTATCATTATTCTAGAATTTTGCACCCAAATAATAAAGAAGAAAAAACATTGGCAAGTTTACATATGAAACCAATCCGAAGTAACTCAACACTTATTTATCAGAAGATAATCAATGTATTCAAATATCATTAAAACTATAACTAAAGTTATTGAGAACAATTCTCATGCCCAAGCTTACAAAAATATTGAGGGCATTGAATTAGATGATGAGTCACGTGCCATGAGGGAAAATATACAACCCCGTAGAGTTTCGGTGCATTTCACCTCTGGAATAGACATAAGAACATTTAACAATTCAATAAACAAGGAAATAGTTGATGTTGGTAAAGATTGCGTTTCACTTGCTTGCAGGGATATTGTTGTTTGCCCATGTGGTGACTCAAAAACAAATTACTTGTCTGTCTTTTCATTTCAATGATATATCTCATAATATTTCTAACCGGTGAATCAGGTGGGTACATAAACCTGCAACATAACCGAGAACGGAAAATAAGAGTTCGAAATGTGACATTGCAAATGTATTACAGTAATCAATTTGCAATTAATGATAATTTCAGAATTATCTATAGATCTGGTAAACTATTAAAACAATATGTAGTTGATGCATATGTGAAAGTCGAAGGTTGAAGATTCAATTTCATAAGAATAAATTTCATAAGAAGACATGAAAGTCAATTAAGGGCTGCTCAAAATCTTGGTTTGATGGACCATTTTTCAACGAAGGAATGTGGTGATCCTTGTATACTAGTTATTCTACCATCTTTATTTCCAGAAAGTCCTAGAAATTTCCAACAATTTTTCAAGATGCAATGCCAGTTTCCTGTAAATACAGAAACCCAGTCTTATTCGTTTCTTACACATGTGATCCAAGATGTCATGAAATAGTAAACAACTTTGGGTTATCAGAACTTACACTAAATCAACCTGACTCAATATCAAGTGTGTATCATGAACATCTAGCTTAACTTTTGTAAATACATTAAAGACAGATTTGAACTGGGAATTCTATTGGCATATGTTTATGTTATTGAAATTAAAGAATGGGGGATATCATGCTGCCACCTGATAATTACGCTGTAAGATCAGTATAAGATTTGAACAGTTCACCAAATTGATGAAAATATGTCAGCAGAGATATCTGAACCATAAGATCCAGATCTTCGTTATTTATTTAAATATTTAATGATACATGTTCCATGTGGGGCAACAAATCCTAATATTTTTTGCATGAATAAAAGACTATACCAAAAGAAAATATCCAAATGCATTCAGAGAAAAAAAGTATACAGAACCTGAATGCATATACGCCTTACAAAGTGTAAAAGAATCGTGAATCCATTCAATTCGGTAATTTATATGCTGATAATAGATGCCCCTCTTTAATAAATATCTCCTTGGAACATATCGACCCGATATGAACTTAAACGTTCGCGCGTCAGTCAACAGTAGAAAATGCACATTTTAATATGCTTATATAAATGATGCATCTATGAATATTGACCAAAGCGAGGTATAGCGATCAGATTAAAAAGATGAGTTTAAGCAATGTTTATCGTGTAGATATGTATCGTCTCCAGAAGCATTGTGGCGGCTTTTTGAATATAAACTGCATTTACAGCCGCGCGTTGTGTACCGTTAAGCTATACCTATGCCTGGAGAGCAACATGTTCATCATCAAGGTAGACAAGCTGAATAAGGTACTAAAAATGTGCAACAATGTAACACAAATGTGACAGCTTGGTGTTAACTAAATAATAATAGTTTTATAATTAATCAATATATTTAGTGTGATAAGTTGCATGATTATGTACTTAAGAAAACTATTTTAAAGTGAACCAAAAGTGAACGATCAATAATTTGATCGGAAAAATGTATTCAGTTTCACCAAACAAAGATGATAAGTTTTACTTACGGATTCTGTTCCTTCATGAATCTGGAGCAAAGTCGTTTGAAGAATAGATTTAGGGCATACACTCTCGACATTTAAGAAAGCTTGCATCAAACGTTGTTGATTGCAAGATGGTACTTATTAGAAAATGCTCTTACTGAAGCTGCTAGATTTAGGCTGCCACAACTACGTAGCGTGTTTGCAATCTTGTGTCTTTATCATAATTCAGTGAATACCTATAACAGAATTATTGAAGATCTTATTTCTGCTAAAGATGAAACCATATGTGAAAACATTGCACTAAATTTGATAAAGCTATATTTATTGAATATGCTTCCTCCTGCCAGGGAATGAGTTTACCTGAATCAACAGGTGACTTTTAACGTAATACGTCTCAAAATACGAAGCAGCATAATTTTGAATTGCTACATATGAAACAACAAAGTTGTCATGACAATTGAAAAAGAAGCCCCGCACAATAATTTATTGAAAATCCAAAATAAGGCTAACACACTGTCACATTAGCATAATGCTGCAACATCATCAGAATAAGATGAGAACAGTTAAATAAATGTATGCAATTGTGTCAGCAGAAATACCTGGACCTGAAAATCCAGAGTTTCGTGATATTGTTGTATTTTATAGTACATTGCTCAACTTCATTGTAATTGTTTATTATGTGATAAAAATATCAATCTGATGTGTGCTTAAAGATATGTCAACTACCGTGAAATTCCCACGTGTGTTGCTTATAAAAATATTTCTAAAGACATTTCCTCTGTAAAGATGAGCCATGCATTCAAAATGTAATATATAGATCAAAGGTATATGTTTATATTTCGTGCATCCCTTCTTCAAATAAAAAAAAAATGCTTGACAATTCCGGCTGACATTGTCTTATATAAATATATTTTCTCCCACCAATATTTTGTAACAGTTCAAACCACAAGATTAATTAAACTGTTATGTAACTAATCTCATTGTTCATGTATATATATATATATATATATATATATATATATATATATATATATATATATATATATATATATATATATATGCTTATATATATGTATGTATATATATAATTATATAAATATATATGCTTATATATATGTATGTATATATACTTATATATATATCTATGTGTATATATACTTATATATATGTATATATATACTTATATATGCACTTATATATGTATATATATACAAACATATATATATACATATATATATATATATATATATATATATATATCTACAGTTGTCTTATGTAGTTCCTTATCCGATAACAAGCGAGCAGTGATGACGCATATATCTTTTCTTTAACTGTATAGATTTTATTCAAGGACATCGATTCCTGATGTCGAAAAAAATCAAAATTATTAGTGGAATAAAATATAAAATGCATAGATAGCATGAGAATTTTAATAAAAATACATAAAACTTAGAAATTATAAATATAAAAAAAATGGATACAAATAATCGCGACCATTTTCCAAACTCAGTTATCAAGGTAACAAATCAACGATTTATGTGATGTAGATATATTAACGCTCTGGAAAAATAGAGGGAACATCAGAAGAGAAAATGCATGGGTTGCGGAGTTCATTCAACTGTAAAAATTAAATTGACAGGTAATCCGAAATTTATTCATTTCTCTTTTACAGAATGGCTTTCTCGATTGTATGACGATAGTGTTTAGCTATCGATTAGGATGCACTGTGCGAGAGACAGTGGAAAATATAAGAAGACAACTCTGGAATACTAAGTCTCGGCCATAGTTAATGCTAATAATTCCGATTACTACGAAATAGTATGCACATTTATGTGTATTTGTAAGATATGGTTGGGTATTATAAATTAACATCCAATTTAGCATGTACATATTTCATATTTTATACCATAGCAAAATATATCGTATATATGTGTAATTAAATTTATACTCCGCATGAGAAAATTACTTAAAATATGATGCAGTTTCAGTCATAATTTTAATTAATAAGTCCTTCCAGTCAGCATTTTAATGCTTCCAGATGCAACGTACTAAACAAAAAGCGTTTCACATCATTTTCCACCAGAGCTTTCAACAGATCATGCCCAGGTATGTAAAATTACATAAAAGCAAGTGTGTATTCCTCAGCGAAATCCAAGCTCATTTCTGTAATAGCAGTTGCATGGCACAGCTATACACACTCATTCATATTCACAAATTTATCCACTACCATGTTAATTTATTGGACGAAGTAATTTCGATGTTTAAAGAAATATCAAGTTTGTAACAACACGCGAGAAATAAGCGTATTTATGTCAGTAAGGTAACAAATCTTGCGTTCTGGCAATGATGAAGTAGCTGAAGGTTTTTTTTTATATCACTTAAGGTTTTCAAACATTTCTCACGCAGGAAGTTGCCGAGATACTTGAAAAAGAGATATTCGGTAGTAGATAATCTTTAGAGTATGGCAGATGGTGCAGAGTTCGCAGTCCAATCAGTTCAACTTCTGCAGGGTCTGTTAAGCAACGTGCGATTAGGCATTATCGTGAAAGAGAATTAGGTATTTTCCGTTGAGTAATGTTGTATGTTATTTTCGAAGTCCCTGATTCTTTTCATCTATTTGCTGACAGTAGTTCTCCCCCGTAATGCTTTCACCTGCATTAAAAAAAAACTGAAATGAATAAAAGCGGTTGCAGACAAGCAAAATGTCAGCATGACCTTCGTTTGGTACAAGTTTGGCTTTAAGACGTGTTATTGAGTTTCGTCGTCATCTAACCACTGAGTTGAGCATTGCGTCCTAAAGAACCAACTTCTCATCACAAGTCACAATCTGATCCTTCTTATTGCGTAAAAAAGGGAATATTACACTTCATACCGGCGTTTTTATTTGTTGTCGTTCAATTAGTAACGCTCCCATTTATCCTTCTTGTGTGTCTTTCCGATCACTCATAATTGGCTGGACATTGTCATATATGTTACACTTAATTCCAAAGCAATTTGATCGAACATTTTGCTTCGACTAAGGAACCTAATTGCTAGTTGTCAGCATCCGCCAACTACTCTCATCATCTTCAAGATACTCGTATCCACCACGAAATCTCCTAAACCACCATTTTGCTGTGCGGTAAGTAATCGTAACTAAGCTAAACACTAATATCCCAAATTGTTTCAACAGCTTTTCTGCCTAACTTAATTGACATGAACATATTTTCCATCTTACATTCAAGGTTCTGAAAATCACATAATTCTTTTAAAACGATTGTAATCAACACGATTAAATAGAGCGAAAAACGTAATTTAAAATGATGTATAAATAACGGTATTATAACGAAAAATATGAACTTTTATCATTTACAGTCAATTTTTAAAAAAATCGGCAAGAACTTTCTAATCAATCTAAAACATATTTATTTTCCTACTTGATTACTACGGCTAGTACAACAACATATTTTTTCATTGATTTGACTCTCGAGTATATATCCGACACAGAGTTAATCAACCGAACCCCATATCACTGTATATAAAAGTATATTAAGATATAAACGAATACACACGCGAGAGTCAAAACAATAAAAAGCATATACTGTTGTCCTAACTCTATTGATTACCTATCAGGTTTTTAGTCATCGTGTCTACTGTTACGTTTTTAATAGTAGAAAATGCGTTTTCATTTATGTTTTGTTTAATATTCGCGCTGGACGTAAAGCTATGTATGCGATATTTAAAGCCAGTACTATTTTTATTTATGTTATTTATGAAGAGTAATGTATTGTACATAAAAACAGATTCTTTATATCATTTAATCACATAGTACTATTTCCTATATCTGGATGTACAGAAACATCAGACGATTTTTTAAAAACCTAAAACATTAATCAAGATTCTAGTCGCGGTAATAATGTCATATAGGAGTTTTACAGCGACATTGGATAGGAATAATTTTAGTTGAGTCCTTAACAGTAATAACAAAAACGACCAAACAATAACTAATATAAATACATTTTTATTTTGTTTAGTAGTAATCATACAAAATGTATATTTACAATTAATGAAGCACACGATCCTCTCCTTTTAGAGACACCACAACAAAAAACAACAACAGCAGAGTATGTTTCCCTATTTTATATTATAATCATATCTAAGAAAAATATTAATATATTTTTTCGAAAGCTAAAAAAAAAATAATTTCTTTAAAGAGATGCATATGTATGCACGCATTAGTATATATTGCACATTTTTTGTATTCCTATAAAAGTTTTCAGTTTTTATTCAATGTATATTTACGTTTCAGATATGTATTTGGAGTACAGCTACTTGACCGTGTATTCATTGTTTTTTTTCCATAATACTGTTATTACGAATTGAGCTAGAATCTCATTTCAAATGCGTAAAAAAATGAATGAACATAATAATAGCTAGTGAGAAAAGAAAGTAGAGAGAATAATATTGGATAGCCATGGATAGAATAAGAGATACATAAAAGATGATTAAAAAAGGAAGTAATCTTGCGCATATGGAGCTAAACAGAGGGAATATAAAACACGGGGGAGCGCGCGAAATAAAATAAAGAGAATGTGAACATGAAAATGAATAATAATTTAGAGATATTTTATGCAGCATCTATCTTTACGTACGCAGAAATATTATTTCTGATGCTCCATTAATTATTTAGTTAAATACTTAACTTGAGCTCAGCTGATTATTTCACGTTAGATAATAATGTTAATATATAATATATAAACAAAACACATGCCCGTAAGAATTTAGAACGGTACAATATAACACAGATTCTTTCATTTACAGAGTCAGACACAACATATGGCTAATAACCGAGGTTTCGTGATAAACGTTTATATAACGAGACAATGACACACATATTTCATCTGCATTATATCGACTTCGGCTAATTATTTCACCTTACACTATCACTTCATATATATTGGAACATTTCAAATTGAATTTGTGTTGTCTTTCAAATCCCCGTATATATTGCAGCTCTTGTGAATCTTAATGGCATTAAATAAAGAGAAAGCGGCTGGGAAGTAACGAAAACAAGTTATAACTGAAATTCCGAGCGTTTCTGTACAGCAGGTGTCTCTGGTGGCTTGATTGACGCATTCTGACTTTAGATTATAAATCAACGAGTTAGGATTTGGAAATTATTGTTCACCTGCTCTTCGTCTTATGACGGCGCTGTTCTGATCATGTGACGTCAGCATATGGTGGATTCAACCCTGAACGTTTTCTTACACTAACGCTAGGGTTGAATCCGTGTAAATATAGTTTATATTGTATGTTTGGCATTCAGTTCGGTAAGACGTATGTCAAATATATAAATCATATGTGAAAACAGTGGAAAAAGAAAAATCCACATATGAATTTTTCAACGTCGTTTTCCTCTAATCCTTTCAGCATAAAATTATGACAGATATGTTGCTTGTCTCGAAGGAACATTAGCCAATCGTCTTACAAATAGAAGCGGAATTTGAAATATATTTCCTAATCGTTTTAAGGCTAATTTGATTGTGATCTTTCTATATGAAAGGCACTTTTTATGTATGTAGGTGCAATTAAAGAGATAGTTCTATATGAACTCTGAAATCGCTAAGCCTATGTTTTTTTTTAATTTTATTGCAAATGTGTTTTCTGTGTTTCGGAAAATCCTAAAGAAATTTTACTCGATATATCTGAAAATCGATAATTTGATATATCCGATTAACGAAGAAGGCATTTGAGTTTACTAAAGTTAATAGCTATATACATCTTTATATCCCAATTCTACTTGTGAAAGTTCACCACTGCATAATTAAAAAGACCAGGCATATGGTATTTAGTATACTTTTCTTTCATACTGTAGTCCCTCCGAAATTAATCTCTCTGTTTTGAGAAAAAAATGTGACATGATACATAACTTTCAAATTTTAAACTTTAATCAAAGCTCGTATCAATATAATTTTATGAAATTTATATAGGTCCTTTACAGCACTAAGCAGAAGACAATGTATTGTTACTTAATCACAGCGTGAGACATACCAAGCTTCCTTCAGATGCACCGCGGTTTCTCTCCGAATAAAGCATACTATCAATCGATTTGGTTTAAAAATAGGCGATTACATATAATTCGATCACAATAAAAATATTGGAAGTGTTAGCACTTTGGTGATTATAATTTAATCCTGTGACACGTCGGTTATCAACTGTACTATATATATATATATATATATATATATATATATATATATATATATATAAAATATATATATATGTATATATATATATATATATATATATATATATATATAGATATATAGATATATAGAGAGAGCGAGATAAGACACTGATGGAATTCAGATGAAAAATCCTGATAGATATTATTTGAAGTAATTCTTTCAAGGAGATCCTAGCCAAAACTTATATATATATATATATATATATATATATATATATATATATATATATATATATATATATATGTGTAAATTTATATATATATATGTATATATTAGTCATCCACATACAGTACTCTTTCTGTTTCACAGTTCATCGCGTATGTGTGTGTATATACACACACACCTATATATATATATATATATATGTGTATATATGTATATATATATGTATATATATATGTATATATACATTTTTACAACTTATTAATAAGCATTTCCCACCAAATAATATATTACATAAAATATTTAATAAAAATACATTAAAATTAAGTTACAGCTGTAGTGATAATTTGGAAAGGATTATAAAAAAGCATAATGGAAGAATTTTAAAGACGACTAATAGAGAAGGGGAGAATACTAGTGCAAACACTGCGGTGAATAAATGTAACTGTAAAAAACCTGAGGAATGCCCAATAAAAAATGAATGTCTGACCTCATCGGTGGTATACCAAGCAAGGATATTCCCGGTGGAGAACCCAAGGGACGAAAGATTCTACATAGGGAGTACCCAAATGACTTTCAAAAATAGATTCTATGGACATACACGCTCGATGAATAATCAAACATATGAAAAGGACACTTCCTTATCGTTATATTACTGGAAATTAATTAGAGAAAATAAAACACCTAGTATAGAATGGAATATTATTAGAAGGGCCAATACTTGCCACTCATTGAACTCACCATGTCTATTATGCTTATCAGAAAAACTTGAGATAACTAGGTTTAAAGACCGAGAAAAATTATTGAATATTAAACAAGAAACTGCTATATCCTGCAAACATTTCAGAATACATGCACTTAAGGAACTCTAAATTAGGATAATGGAACTGCTATAAGTACAACTAACCCCCATCAAATAACCCCCCCCCACAAAGAGGATAAGTGAGGTCGCAACTATAATCATACCCATATGGGTTACGTAAGTCACTTAATATTCTACTTCATCGAGCAGTTATGGTATTACTAGCCGAAATAAGTACCTGTATGAAGGTATATTTGAACTAAATGAGTAATAGATCGTTTTGAGTGAAGCTCGTAATAATGTATGCATATGGATATTTTTGGGTGTGTACATGTATGGATATATGATCTTTATATACCCGGGTAGGAAAAATAATTTATTAATATAAAAAAAAAAAAAAAAAAATAGAAGAAATAAATACATGAAAGAAAGTAAGGAATGAAGGGTGAATGGAAGAGAAAGGAATAAGGGTATTAGAGTGAATAAGCAAAGATGAAGGTAAGTACTACAATATATAAGCTTATATACTAGGTTTGTATAACCTAAATACTCTGATTTCTGTCATATGTTATTATATATTATTATTTTGTCGTGATACATCTTATGTATATCTGCCTTACCATCGAAAGAATCTTTGTTAAATATGAGGATAACCCTATGAACTTAATGCTGAATTCAATATAAATTTTTACGTAGTGTCATTTTTACGGTAAAAACCTATAACTTAGGAAAGTGTAACAAGCGGATGGGGCCATGAAACATAACTAGACGTGTGGAATTTGATAGAAAAAGTGAATTTATATAGTAGGTGTATTCATGTCTGTTTCTACTTTAGATGTATCATTTGGTGGCACGGTACATGTATGCATGTATATATATATATGTCTATATTTGTGTGACTTTGGATATATAAGTGTATTTTACGTATGCATGTATGTTTGTATGTTTATATATATATATATATATATATATATGTATCTATGTATCTGTGTGTATGTTTGTATGTGGATGTGTCTCTGTGTCTATTGTATGTAGATATATGTATACACACGTATATTTCTGAACTATTAGAATAGGCTGCCTCGTATAGAATTGTTGTAACAATATAGATTACAAAAATGTATGGATGTCCGAATGTTGTTTATATATATGTTATATATGTATGTATGTGTGGATATGTATATGTATGTCTGTTGTGTGTGTGTTTATATGTATGTATGTGTATATGTATATATATATATATATGTATATGTATGTATTTATGTATGTATGTATGTGTGTTTGTGTATATATGTGTATGTATGTGTGTATATATATATATATATATATATATATATATATATATATATATATATATATATACACCCGTCTGTAGTCGGGTAGCATAATATTGCATATACGAAGATGTTACCACGCTACATAAGTAAAGAAAAATACTATTATTTGTCTCTGTATGTCTGAAATGTGTGTGTGTATATATTCGCGGGTGTAGATAAATGTTAGACATTTATAAGTGTATTGATACACGCATATAGGTACATGTGGGGTTTAGATAACTTTCGGGTTTATATTTATTCACATTTTGTTGGTTTATTTGTTTTAATTTAATTTTATTTTTATTCTTATTTATCTTATTTATTTATTTTTTATTTTTTATTATATTTTTATATATTTTTTATATATTTTTATTTATTTTTATTTATTTATTTATTTATTTATTTATGTATTTTATTTTTATTTATTTATATTTTTTTTATTTACCTTAATGTAACTTTTACTTTATCTTCTACGTAGTTTCAGAATCATTGTCTAGTTTCAGTAAATAAAACAAAAAGTGTTCAGCATGGATTCACTTTTGAATATATGGATTAATGTGTGTATGTGTGTGTTGGCAGTGTCTGTGTATGGATGTGTTATGTGTGTGTTGCGTGTATGTGTGGGTGGAGGTAGATTAAAAAGGCACCGGTCAGTACTTGGTTGACCATAGCTAAGGTTATTAACTTACAGACTCTAAGACAAGAAAACGAAACTCTCAAGTACCCTATGCCATAAAAGCCAAAAGTTAAGTTAGATGGGGGAGGGGGAAAAGAAAAAAGATGTTTATCATCTTCATAGACCTCACTCATCCTTTTACCGTTTTTGGTTTTTTTTGACTCCCACCCAGGTTGTATTTTTAACTTGATAAACGAAATAGAAAAATGTATTTGGTGGAAATGTCACTTTTGAAGGTAGTTCTTGGCCTGAAGACGTAATCCCCCAACTTGGGTGATTACAGAAACATGTATGCACATATGTAGCCATTAATGTTTGTATAAATAAAATTAATATACCTGCTCTGTTCACTCATTGAGCACTATTTTGGTAGACACGTGTTGTTTCATTGGATGTACTTCTAGGAAACTAAACTCTACTGGCTATATATATATATATATATATATATATATATATATATATATATATATATATATATATATATATATATACTGGCTTAATACAAATTGGATCCTCAAAGATTCGATATGCATATTTTTACCCTTTTCATGTTCTGAGTAATGCGTATGGTTTTTCGATTTGTGTGCCCCTCATAAATAACCATGCATGTGCCAGGAATTTCAGAAATTTGTTTACGATCTTGAGAGACAAATTGGGAAGTTTATGTTACAAATATAGTTTGAACATTATCATCATCATCATCATGACGGGTTCCTTGCCCGGATCAATGTGACTCTTCCTCTCCAGAATTTCCTGTCTTCCATCAGCTGCCTCATGTCTTCAGGTTCACATTTAGCAGCGATGCTATTTGCTGGATGTACGTTGATCTAGGTCGTCATTTTCTTGCGCGCCCCTGTCGTTGTGTCCATAGCAATACATCACTCACCAATTCATGCTTGCTCCTCAGACAATGACCAGCAAATAGGAGGCGTATTTCTCTGATGGTATTAGATATGACAGGTAGGTTGCTATCAACTTGCTGTTTCGTGGGATGATTTTGCCAAGATATATTTAATACTGTTCGTAGCATACGGGTGTATGTGCCTTCTAGTTTTCTTTCAAATCTGTTAGTGAGTGTCCAGATTGTAGCACTGTAACAAGGGCACACTCTACCACTTCCCTGTAGAACTGCCTTTTCAGTTTGTTTTTTAGTCCCGACATTCATACTGAAAGCAACCCATCCAATGCGGCCCATGCTTTTTAGATGTGAATTTCGACATCACTCTCTGTGGAAGCTATGTTGTTGCCTAGATACGTAAACACAGCTACTTCTTCCAGGGTTGACCAATCAGAGCCCTGATCTCTCCTTTCAAATTGAACGCCATAATCTTTGTCTTATCCGCATTAATGTCATTTGTAGACTTTTCTAGCTTACGTAAACATTATACTAACATTTACTAGAAATATACCGTTGCATGCAAGTCAAGCTTAAATGAATAAAATAGAATATTGAACATTTCAATTATTTGATTTATTTACTGACGTAAAATATTAAACCAGAATATTGCAAGTATTGTTACGTTCTATGAAAGCTAAAATAGAACTTTTCTTTAAAAGATTAACAAAAAAATTCATATTTATTTTTAGAATAGGATTTATTAATCGTATTTCTTGTTCAATATTGCCCCAGTTGTCCCTACTTGTTTCATGCTGAACTCCAGAATCTTTCTGTCGAATTCAGGAATCCAGTACCTAATTCCGAATGGAATGCCTTTATTTAATCAAGAGAAGTGTTATGCTCTTTTATCCTCATTCATAAGCGGTTAGAAATTTTGAATATATAGCATTTTTTCAGTAACTTGCTCCGAAAATTGAAAGCAAAACCTTTATAAATGTGTAACATACAACTGCATTTTACTACTACGTAATTCCCTCACCCTAGCAAACTGTCCCGGTTTTAAACATGTGTTTTGATAGTTATATATATATATATATATATATATATATATATATATATACACACATATATATATATATATATATATATATATATATATATATATATTATATTATATTATATGTGTTACTCCATTTCCGTTTATAAATATTATGTAGCAGGTTATAATAAAAAGGACGACATCGAATTAGAATAGTCAATTATACAGTGATATCTAAATCAAAGCAGTTAGTAAGAGGTATAACTATGACAAAAAATATATAATTTGGTATGTGTTTTTATCGCATACGTAAATGTTCTTTTTTCAACCTAACGTTTTTCTTAAAGCAAACAATTTATTATACAGGAGTGCAGCAATCAGTGGCATTATATATATATATATATATATATATATATATATATATATATATATATATGTATGTGTGTGTGTGCGTGTGTGTGTGTGTGTGCGTGCGGTGCTGTCATATATAAAAAAGAGAAACCGTGGAAATTCCACGGTAGTTGATTTTTTTTTAAACAAACATCATTAAAAAAACGTATTACATAAACATGCAATTAAATAAGGTTGGACCATGGACTATTAAAGACTTAACTAAATCACTAAACATTGAATATCCAGGTCCTCATACATGTGCTGACAATTGCATCAGTTCTTGGACTGTTCTTATCTTATTCTTATTACGTGGCAATATTGCTACTCCCTTTTTGAAATCGAATAAAATTGAATTGGCTTGCTTATTAATACTGTGATTTGTATCGATCAAACCCCGGTTAGCGATAGGAAACTTATTAATATTTTAATCCGCACCGAATAAGCACTGGTTGGCACTAACTTGTTCGTATTGTAATCTGCATCAATAAGACACTGGCGAGTGATAAGTAATTTGCGACCTGCACCGAACAAACCCTGGTCGTCGATAATTAAAGTATTATTTTGATATTCATCTACTATACACTGACTGGCGATAAGTGACTAATAAGTATTGTGGTTTGCACCCACCAGACACTTGGTGGGGATAAATAATTTATTGTGTTTTATCTGCACCCACATTATATATTGACTACTCTAGCATGCAAAGAAACGCCATCCTATTTTTGACAGGACGTTTTTATGAATCTGAAATGCCTTTTCCTGGGCACTGTTGTAATGTTTAGACTTTGTTACATTAAAGCAGCTTTATGAGTTTGCTTTAAAAGCGACAATATTTTTTTGCTTTATTAGGCATCTATATAGCTATTAAAGTGAAAGCGTCTGTCTGTCAGTCTGCCTATCTGTTTGTGTACATTTCCCTACACAATAACTGTCAATTTTCAGTCTACATACTTGACATTTGATATACAGGGTAGTGAGATTTGGAAATATCTTTGTCATCAGTTTCCGGCCAGAAATTTGGCTGTTAAGGGGGTCAAAGTTAAACAATTTAAACTTTGAGAACTTTTCCGGCAATTTTTGATATAAACAATGTTAATTTTTGATATAGGTTCCTTGGACATGGATCTAACTTAATAACTTGATATGAGCCCAAAACAAGAAAGCTTAAGGGGGCATAATAGGGGTGCAAGTTAAAAAAAAATGACCTCTGTGGTATCTAACAAATTACTCAGACAAGTACTGGTCTAAACATTTGAAATGTTACATAAATGGTATTCAGAGAAAGGGCACGCTTTTTAATCGGTTTGGGTCGAAAATTTGAGCTACAAATATATAAATCTATGTATGTATGTTTGCATATCTGCCTAAAACTTTCGACAGCGGTGACGGATTTTCACAAGATTAGGATCGTTTTGAAGCTCGACCCTTCAGAAGACAAATACCGAAGAATTAGCTAAAACATTAAATTCTTCACCCTCAACTGAGCACTTCTCTACAGAGAGGGGTCGCTTTTTTGCCGATATTTTCGAATTTTTTGGTATTGTCTAGCCTTAATTTAAACCTACGTCACTTCCAGTTTGGGTGTGGTCGTAACAGAAATGCCATCACGTTTTTTTCACGTTCTTTTCCTTCTTCGCGATACGGGTTCGAGCCTGCCTTCTTACTACTACTATTCTTTTTTGATCAGCAGCCCCCCCCCCCAACTCATGGCAACGCCGGGCACCCATGTTAATGTGTGATATTTCAATTTTCTTTTTAAGGAATAATCAAAATTATAAACGTCAGAGCGAATACGCATATTAATATATGGATATTAAAGATCGAATACATAAGCTTGGAGTAAATGACATATCTGAGAATTCGAACAGAGAGATAATATTTGCTGCGATAAATATTAATTTGAACTACAAAAAATAAAGAAATAATCAGTATTAGCGTATGTAATAAATGTTATCTTTTTCGCTTAGTTCTCTGCCGACCTGATCAGAATTTTCACAAGAGATCAGATTCAGACAAGTTTGATTGTTCCATCGAAAATTGTGTTCGTAAACAGCTGAACAGATTGATTCGTTCGATAGTGGCCGGTCGCCAAGAGGGCGAAAGTGAAAATATTTTCGAGTCTAGCTTGTTTATTTACAGAGATCGTTTTAATTTAATCAAGATATTTTGACAAGCGTATCTATGGAAGCAATCACGTAGAACATCCAATCGATTAATGTGTATAGGAGAGAGTTTCGATCATATTTTTATTGAAGACAAACGATAGGCATCATTAATTTCAATAATGTCGATCGAATAAAGACAGATCATGTTGTATTTACAAGCACCGACTATTAAAAATGATCTGCCATAAACTATACTATATATGGATCTCTTACTACTAAACCTAATCACTAATTAATAATTTATTTAACAGTATTTAATACTAAATGTAAAACTAAACTTAACCTAATTAAAATTTATCTCGTTCTTATCTATATGAAGATATTATTAATGCACGTGCTCTACTAATAACAAAATATACTATTAATACACTCCTTTAAATCTGGTATCATGATTAACTACATTATACAACACTACCCGCAAAAGATATCGACTTGAATAATGTTATTATGTGAAACGGATAATTTCTTCAGGAAAATATTTCATTTGCAGGACTAAAATTATAATGAATACTAAACTATTGAAGGTTTTCTTTAAAACTTTCAATGAAAATGTCACAATCTTCTACATCTTTATCTCTATCGGGGATTATAAAGCACAATTTCCCATTGTTTTCCATCATTTGTGTAATTTAACTTATTTATACCAGTATTCTCATCTTCTACTTCATTCGTTTTAAGTTTTAGCGGATGTAGTCTGTCAGTTATTTGAAATTTCCAGTACAGTATACCCCCGGAATACGGTGGTCCTAGGTATTGGTGTGGAATGCGATGTTTTTTTTTTCGGGCGCTGCTTGTCATATTTTCCTCCTCTTACGGGTTATTCATAATGTTATTTGATTATATGCATGTGTATCATATTGGTTACTGTATTCTGTTACTAATTTAATGCCATATCCCGGCGTTCTACTATACTTCGTAATGACACTCTTCGCATCGACAGTACTAAGAATTGATATTCAAACCAGAAAAGTACTTTCATTTAGAGCTGATGTAATTATATAAATAGTGTCAGTGATCTTGTCGGGATTACGTCGACCTAAGCGGTGTCACATAACATGAAAGCAATGCTACTTTTGCTTTCAAATAATTTTTATTATAAATGTTGAAAGTTTTGTGGCCATGTTTGTAAAATAAATTTCTAAGAACATAAAGCTAATACAAAAACTTAATTTCACTTAAAGTGTAGTTAATAAAAAGAAATTAGTTTTATATTACAATTTGTTGTTGTAGGATATATCAAAAATCAGTAAAACAACCTTTTTACATTTTTATTATCATACTAACTAAGACTTGCATATTATTTTTTTTTTTAGGTTTTCATGGCTCTCAATGTATAGAAAGGTCGACGAGTATATTGATCAGCAAGAATAACAATAGTGATCCATAAAATATAAAGTAGAGTTCATTGATAATCTAAAAATGTTTGGAGCAATAGCTGAATATATACATACGTTTATCGTACTTAGCATGAATAGTAGAAAATCAAGTGGCTGGATTGCTAGTAAATGAAGTGCGGTAAGGCTAAGTTATTTTTAAAGTATGGCTTCGGGGGGTAATATTAGTAGCTGCACCCAGCCACGCCTTGCTGTGGCTGAAAATGAACAAAAAAACGTAATGGGCAACGTGTATGATTCTTATGTTCATGTTCTCAACTTGTGTGGATATTGCTTTCAAATACAGTTTTGTTGTTTGTCCGGTACTATCTTGATATAAATGTTGCAACTAGTTGGATTTACTGTATGGCTATGTCGCAGTACTTAAAATACCCAAAATGCACGCAACATGATAATGTATAAGTTTTAAATTTAAATGGAAATAGTTTACGCTGGAAATAGAAATGTAAGCTATGTCTCATATATTTAAAGTAAATGTAACGCGACAAAGCAGAAATAGTGGGCGAAAGCATATTTTTATTGAATCATGGAATAATTAAATTGACAAAATATGTAAATTGATATGATGGTGTTTGTTTTTTTTATATATATAATGAAGAAGCACTGTCTTTTATCGAGTCCAGATTTAAATAAAGATCACATTTCAGTTGATATAATTGCGCTTTTAAATAAAATCAACTGTTTGGCTGTCTGATATCGATAAAATAACAATGAAGCGTCCTTTTGTATCGGCCGAAGTTTACAATGTACACCCCACATAATTTGACTCGGAAAGTAGCAGGAAAAGTATAGCAAGACAGTAATTGAAAAAATACTTTAAATTTTCTGCTAATATATATATTTAATTATCTAAATAGAGCTTTCAATCTATAATGTTTATTAAGATGTAGTACATGTTTATGCAAATTTTCTTTTATTTTTCTCGGTCACTAACGCTGACGTGAAGACACCCACAAATAAACACACATGCACGATTTTGACAGCTGCGAAAATGAGAAAACAGGGCAAAGATATTTAAAAACTATATAAATATATTGTAAATCTATAAATCTATTAATTTTCACTGGAGATGTTGCAGTTTGTATTACATTTTACATTTGATATTGCAATATATGTAAAAACAGAAAGTCAGTTTTTATTTACGAAAGCACGCTGGAAGGAAAGCAATAATGGAAGTGTGAATTTACTACAAATCTAAATATATATATACGGATTTTTTCTCCGTAAATATAGTTTTGTGCAATACTTATTTACATGTAATTTTTGGATTATATAGATAGTAAAGTGTATACATAGACATTGAAGTTTGTAAAGATTTTGTTAATATCTATTAAACGTTTTTGCCATGTGTTTAAAAGCAAAATTTTTGCGTTTCTTTGATGAACCAGGCTGACGCTAACACACTCACACAGAAGCACACATACACGATTCCGACAGCCCAGTAAATGTAAATAAAGTAACGTGCCAGAAATATTTTTAAAATATGTAAATATATTGTAAATTTACCGAATACCTATACATATTTATTTTTTCCTTAGAAGTTTGACTTTGTATTACAGTAAATATTTTATATTGCAATGTACGTAAAAACAGGAGTTGGGTTTATTTACAAATACACGCTGCACCGAACACAAGAATGGATGTGTAAATATATTGGATATATATATATATATATATATATATATATATATATATAAACATTTCACAAAAAAATTAAACAGAATTAAATCCGTATGCATATATATATATATATATATATATATATATATATATATATATATATATATATATATATATATATATATATATATGTATACGGATTTAATTCTGTTTAATTTTTTTGTGAAATGTTTATATACATTTAATGTTTTTAAAGTGATGTGTTATGTTTAATTTTGTATCGAGCCCATCTCCGACTCAAATTATGTTTGTTAGTTACGCTATTTTTTTAAATTTGAATAACTGTTCGTTTATATAGAGGAGAATTGAACTTTGTAATATAAGCATATTCAGAACTCAGCTAAATAGACTTGCTAGAATGTTAGAAGGGAGCAATTATTTTACTTGCATGTAGAAATAGAAAAATCATTGCGCGTCTATGAGTTTATTTTACAAGGAAAACTGTATCATTTTTGAAATTGGAAGTGGAAAGGTTATGATATGTCTTTCAGTTTATGGTCCGTTTACGAAGGGTGCAATCACGATATCTGTAGAATGTGTATATTTCCTCGTGGGCTTTTCTGGGGACGGTAGGAAAACTAATTTCTCTAATGATGGTGCGATTGTGATTGGCGTGCTTTTCTGGGGACGGTAGGAAAACTACTTTCTCTAATGATGGTGCGATTGTGATTGGCGTGCTTTTGGATAAAATATAAGAGTTAATTATTGCGGCTAAATGGTTAAATGTCGTTTTAAAGTAACCTAAAATACTGGCTAATTGTCTATACATACTAAATTTGTGTATAGCATCTGTTATTGCAAACTTAATATACTTTGGTCCAGAAATAATTTTTTTGTATTCTAAACATGGAGATCTATGCAGATACTAGCTCGTGCCAACTTTATAAACAGTGTAATTTTATATTCTCTTAAGTTTAAGTTGGCTGAAATTAATTTTACTATCTTAGATTTTTCAGGGAAAAATACTGTTGTTTGCTGTTGACTACAATAAACTCGCACCTTTTGGCCAAGATCAAAGTGTAGTATATGTTCTTCAGATGCGGCAATTCCATTTCTCGTTCTCTTTCAGTGGGGGAGAAATCCTTCACGACTTAGACAATTTTTTTTTTTATTTTTGTACTTTTTTCTCCACGTTAAAAAAACGACCCTGGTGTCTAACTACGTCCCGTGGGGAGGCATTGTAAATAGGTACAATAAACTCGCACCATTATAAACGTTATTGTAAGGCTGTATAAACCTGATTTATAGATGAAAGGTAATTCATTAAAACCTTCTTTTTATTATATTTTATCCACAATATAATACTATTTTCCCCACGTTATTTAAATAAAATTTTCTTAGTAATTTTTATTAGAGTATATTTCAATGATGTACTAGAAGGAAAACCCAATAGTGTATTGGATGGAATTAATAGATGTTCCCTTCTTCCGTTAATATTTTTGCGGTCGAAATCGGTTAAATCGCCAATTATTTTCATCAAATCTATTAATTTCCTGCCCTAATAAGTGTACTGAGGGTAATTCATACATATTTTCAATAGTGAAGTAATTTACAAAACTTTGTAATCCACATTCCACTGTAGAAGTGCAAACTATTGATTTTATTAAACTATCACTAAATAATGGTTTCACGTAAAGTTTAATATGCAAAACTAAAGTATCATGGTTTAATTGTAATTGTAATCTAAAATGCAGCATTGCTTTCGAACGCACCTCTATGTTATAAATGAATATACATTTGATCATATACTCTGGATTTACTAATTGTGCGCTAATAAAACTTCCGAAATGCACTTATGGTGTTAGGTTCTATTAATTCGTTAATTTTGGTCAGGATCAAATTTCTTTATTTTATGCTATTCTTCGATTATCATTTTTACTAACTATAGGATTGATTCCGATAGGAACCTTGGGTCAGAACACTCTCAGACAAATCAATTACCCTGCTTGCAATAAAAAAAAAACAGCAGTAGTGGAGTCCATGGGCAATGAACACGCAAGCAAATAGAGGAAATTTCTTTTATATAATAGTATAGACATTCTGTTACACAAATGTTTTAATATAATGGAATTTAACATGAATGTCTAATGCTAGCATAATATACATAAAAAAGCACACGCAAAACTGATAAAATTTCCAGTGTGTATTCTGTATTAATCTTTAGAAAGAACAATTTGCAAATAAATATACAGGCATATGACGGCACGCTCGATGTGGCAGGGACGCAACACTAATGTTTTATAAAATCAGATTAGGAACTCGGAGCGAAAGGTCACTTACAAAATATTGTGGCGTCAAACGAACTGTTGATATTCACAGGCAAGAACTATGTGTGAGCCAACGGCCTGTGAAAAAATTACATCACTAACATATGAGTTATTGTTGAATGAGAGCTTTTATTATGTGAACAATTCCGGTTAACGACCTAAATTTTTGGTTGGGGACGAAAAATCTAAGAAGGAAAATAAGTTTGGGAACTTAAATAATCGTATTGTTTTGTGATGAGAACAAATACATGGTGTCGAATAGTATTGTTTTGTGTTGGATATGCCCTTAAGTTCAAGGTTTTTTTATAGTTTGATCTTGTATGAACAAATTAATTCACTTTGAGAAGATAGTTTCATTGATATGCACACCTGATTTGGTCAATTCCACCAATCAGGCTGAATCCAAGTTTGACGTAATAATAGATTGGCTTCATGAAAATCCAGATTTCCCAAACCCCACACTGTTAACTCCCTTATAATAGGGTGCGCAGATAATTTTTCGCGTGTCAATTGTAGACATATTCAGTTTAGGTAAAGAGTCGCGTCTGTCCACCCAATCACACGCGCTACACCGCCCGTTAAATGCCCGCCAGATAGTAAGAGATATTAGAGCAGACGCAGTCAAAAAAGTTTCGTTTGATTAATAGTCTAGCAGGAAAATTGTTAAAAAAGACATTGCATATATAAGTTTCCTCATTGTTCATACCTGTTAAATATCATTTTTTTATTCATGACTTATTTAGTAATTAATCGATCTAAATAAAAACACCCGAATATTTACGACTGGAGTCAAATATTTGTTGCGTATAAAGTTTTGACTAACTCACACCCGAATGATATCAATTGGAGTTACTTTCTTTTCGAGAC
This sequence comes from Euprymna scolopes, assembly GCF_053919585.1. Lineage (NCBI taxonomy): Eukaryota > Metazoa > Mollusca > Cephalopoda > Sepiida > Sepiolidae > Euprymna > Euprymna scolopes. Next base: position 67,509,395 of record NC_136486.1, on the reverse strand, counting down.
AGCAAGTAGAAAGAAAAGAGGGCCAAACTAAGCGCTCCTAAATTGGGGGCCGCGACATTTGTCTCCCGTTAAGACTTCGTATAATTTTATTTTGTATATATATATATATATATATATATATATATATATATATATATATATATATATATATATATTAACTTTTGTTCTTTTCCTGAAAGCAAATGTTTAGGTAGTGAATACAGAAATTGCGCAGCTACCCCATCATCGTAGAACTGACCTTTTGACTACGCTATTAACATTTATTGGATGTTTCGAAATCGTAACAACTATAGGTATATCTTTGTTACGTTTGCTTAGGATTCAACCTCGGCGACTCACTGTGTTATGCTTATGATTTGGTGAACAAGACGTGATCAGTTTGAGCTCCATAACTAGGGGTTTTACAGTAATGCTCGTGACTCACTTCAAGTTGTCTGATCTAGCTGAAAGTGTGCGTTCGCAATGATTTATATATCTACGGGGCATGTGGTCACTTACAGTTGGAAATAATTATGGTTTCTGTTTTACAGGTGTTTGAACTGAGTCAGGTGTGAAATGGAGCCTGTTGAATGTTGAGCAGAGATCCCGTTTTTGTATTTGAAAGGACGCACACCACAGGAGACTTTTGATGAAATGTAAGAAACTTATGGTGATAATGCCCCATTATTTGACATTGTAAAACGCTGGTATCGTGAAATATACATAGCCGGGAGTCTTGGGAAACAGCTCCGAGACCTGGTCGCCCCCCTTCTGCAATTGATGCGGTATTTGCCCGTCAAGTTGAGGCTGCCATTTTGGAAGGTCGGCGCATTAATATTCGCCAAATAGCCCAAGATGTCAAGATTAGTACAGTGTCTGTGGAAATTACCATTCATGAATATTTGCATATGCATAAGGTTTTTGCCAGATGGATTCTCAGGTTGCTCACACCATTCCAGAAGCGAGAACGCGTCGAGTGCTCGAGGATGAATTTGATGTGCCAAGAAGATGAGTCCAAGTTTTTCAAAAGACTGATTACACAGGATGAAACCTGGGTCAATCACTATAATCCAGAGACCATAGCCCAGTCAATGCAGTGGAAGCACTTGGACTCACCATCTCCAAAGAAGACAAGCGTGCAGCCCTCCGCTGGCAAGGTCATGCTCACAGTCTTCTGGGGCCAGAACATAGTAGTTATGACAGTTTTCCTGGCAAAGGTTACCACATTTTCAGGAGGCTATTATGCTTCACTTTTGAGGAAATTAAGGGAAGCTATCAAAATCAAGAAACGTTGCAAGATCAGCAAAGGTACCCTCCTCCTGCTGGACGACGCTCCGGTCCACAACTCGCATGTCACCAGTTTAGAAGCACGCGCGTGTGGTTATGAAATCCTTCCACATCCTCCCTACTCTCCTGACCTTGCACCATCTGACTTTAACCTATTCCTAGCCAGGAAGTTTTTTTTGAAAGGAAAGCGTTTCCTAGATGATGCAGCCTTGATTTCTGAAGTCACGTCGTGGTTGGAGGACCAACCTGGGGTGTCCTCCAAAAACGGTCTCCAGAGCTGCATCAAACGATGGGAGAAATGCATAACTCTGGCTGGTTCCTATGTAGAAAAATATTAATAACTATGCCAAGTTTCGTTGCTCTACTGTTTGGGAAGTTGGTCAAGGGTATTAGTTATTGCATGTCGCTCGTATTAGGCACGTTTGATGACCGCTAGTGTTTTATATTGGTCTCGTTTCACCAGAGTGAACCTTTTACTGATACCGACCAAGGTCCCCACCTTATTATATATGTAACTGTATATCAGTGATATCATTAATCTATCAATCTTTCTCTATAGGTGTATAGGTTTATCCTCCTTCTCTACTCCTTCATTATAAATTATAAATTATACTTGCTATGACGTAATATACTTCTTTAGATTACTTTCAATTCCGAGACGGTCTAATATTAAGTTTGCTAGAAAACAATGATAACTCATTGCACAACGATATGCAACTTGAACTTTAGATATATACGCAACGGAGAATAAATTAATAACACTGCAATACCACATTGCAAGGTTGAAAATACAGAACATAAATTCTAAGAAACAAACTATGACGTGGCAAAGAGAAAAAAGAAATAAAGATACAAGAGCGAAGCAGCACAACTTGACTTCGATGAAGAACGAAAAAATAACGACGCATACAACATATGTAGGCACATTTTTAAGCAATCTTAAACGTTAGACTGTCTTCATAAATCGTTTCAGGTTCAGATAAATTTCTTTTTAGAAAAATCGATTCAATTGATTAACAGTTGGAGACAGTAATAATTTATCACGGTAACAGATTACTAGTTGCTATTGGCTAGAACAACAACGTTAAACATTATTTACGATTAAATTATAGGGGTTAACAAAATTTAAAGGACACAAGTTATATACGATTGCCTATTGCTATGTTCCAGATCGAAAAGCTTATAATTATTTCGATCCAGACAAATAGATATAATTTTTTTTTGCCGCATGGCAATTAAATTAATGAATGGCTCTTATTAATTTCAAATAATATATAAAGAATATATATATATCTCTTTTTGACAGTAAACAGCTAATATCACCTTGTTATATATATATATATATGTATATATACATACCTATATATATATGCATATATATGTATATATATATATATATATATACATACCTATATATAGATGTGTGTGTGTGTATACATACATTACTTGACATATCTTTTATCATTTTGGCGAAATCACTGTTACTATTAATGCCACTTTAAATTTATTCACTAGATCATAGTTAAAGTATTTTAGAAACTTGTAAATAGTAATCTATTTACTTCTTCATTATTATCACTTTCATTGAATCCGTGACGTAAGTTACATTTTACTAAAACTTTCATTTGTTTAAAGCCAATGGGAATTGTTACTACATCGATGCATTAAAAATTAGGATAATAATGGTAATACGACCATTGATCCGTATAGCAATGTGTTTGCAGATAATTTATGTAAAAATAAACCAGATTCTCGATCTACGAATTTTAAAGGAAACTTTATAATTTGGAATTAATTAAACGCTCATCGTGATATCGTTACAACCCCCGTACGTTTCTTGTAAAACATCTGAGATGACAGGAGAGAGAACATCAAGTATCCTACATTCTAATTGAAAGAGAACGTTAAACGAAGAGAATTCGAACCTGTGACACTAACAAGAGCAGTAAATGTCGTTAACCACAGTTACTTCCTAGTACAATATTTGGAGGAAAACTCGTATTCATTTTAAAAACGTCATTTGATACACCAAAAATGTGCGTATATTATAGTTACAAGCAATATTGTAATACATCGCTCTTCCGAAAGGAAGATATTAATAATATTCCAAAAAATAGATCATTTAATAGAAAAATTACGATGGAATGATATAACAGAGTAACTCAGATGAAATAAAAATTATGTATTGTTTGTAACATCTTTATTTTTCGATGTAAGAAGAGATGTGTTTTGCACCTAGAATTATAAAGCGGATGTCGTGTCCAGATTTTCTATTGAAGCTCTATTTAACGCTTGAAATTTTTCTGCTTCCTGACTGCTATAACTTTATCAGAATGATGTCCAATTTTTGTAAATCACTATAAAAGAATTCTGCGTATATTGCCTTTGGGTAATGTAAGTGCCCAACTACAATGAATCTAAGCAGTCTTCTGTCGCTCAAGTTACAATAAAATCAAAGGTTATTCTATTATCACCGAGGATGTAATCAATAATTTAATTACACATCTACAAAAGTAAGAACTGTAAATTAGAATCTTATTCACCTGGTTTTACAGACCGTTGATCAGAGTAATGTTCCTAAAATAAAATAATTTTCCTATGTGTATATAATAATAATAATAATAATAATAAAAATAATAATGATAATAATAATAATAATAATAATAATAATAATAATAATAATAATAATAATAATAATTATCGAGAGATGGGTATAAAAACATACAAACTTATATATATATATATATATACATATATATATCTATATATATAGGTTTGTATATATAATGTTTACATATGTACATATATATATATATGTATATATATACACACCCACAAACACACACACACCCACACACCCACACACCCACACACACACATCTATATATATATATATATATATATATATATATATATATATATATACATACATACATATCAACAGACTAAAAGAAATACATAGTACGATAGTAAACATCTTTGAATTTGGAATATAGATTTTTGGTCTTTATGTTTTATATCCTCTTTAATTACATCGAGCCTCATAGATTAAAGTATTAGTGTGAATAAAAACTTAAATATCATTGAATAAACATATTTCCACATAAATATATACAGCGTGACTGATAAGTAACTTTACAGATTTAAAATGAATCATTTTTTCTTAAATGACAATATTTCGTATGTGGAAATTTGTTCGGATATAAATACGAAATCTATAGTCCCTTCAGACATTCCCTACTCGGCTTTGCAAAGTTGAGCACTTGCAAATTTATTCTTTATGACAGATAGTAATTTCGGAGGTTGTAATGAGAGAATTTTCTGTTGTATATTTGCCTAAAGTTCTCGGATTATTCTAAGCTTATTGGCATACACCTTTTCTTTAAGATATCGCCAAAGCAAAATTGCCTGGTACTGCCAAATAAAGTATACATGGAGGCCATTAAAAATCTTAAAACTCTTAATTTTGAGAGATTTTACTATCCTGATATATCACAGTTTCCAACTACATTGATACTAAGACTCTAACTATAGCTGCTCTATATTGTTTCCATTAATGCATTGACATGTTTTCTAGAACTAAGTGCACTAGCATATCTTATTTCTTTCAGAAGTTACCCTCACAGCATATTCATTCGTATTGTCAAAGACAGTTCCAATATCGTCTTTTGAATATGACTTTACTGAATGCATTGGACTCACATGGACTTAGCGTGGACTGTCGGTGCCCCAGATTATTATATTTTTCCCTATTGCTATAACGATTCAAATGAAAAACAATTCTGATATCTAGTGATCAACTTGTGAATAGACTCATTGAAATTTCTTGCAATATGAAGGAAAGAATTGGGGGAAAATTACAAAATACATGAATGGTCGAAGAGAAGCTCTTGGTTTTTTACAAATGGTCATCTCCTATGGACAAAATGAGAATACCCTTTAAAACACCCTTTTGTTTGATTCTTGTGTATTATAATAATTCAAGAATTTCAAATAGATGAACATATATTGTTATTTATTTAATTATTATCCGCAATATACATTTATATATATATATATATATATATATATATATATATATATATATATATATATATATATATATATACATTTATACATATATGTATATATATGTATATATATGTATATATATGTATGTATATATATGTATATATTTATATATATATATGTATATAAATATGTATATATGTGTATATATATATATATATATATATATATATATACATATGGCTAAATGATATTTTTTGTAATTCTTTCATTTTACCAATGGTCACTCTTTTATCTTGGTTGAATTTGTGTAGGTAGGTTCAGTTATCGTTTCCGTCAATGTGTTTGTTGTTTTTTTTTGCAGATATTTTCAACTGTTTTCTTAAGTGACCTTCAGGTAGTTTTTGATGCTTCGTTTAAAATGTGTATGCTTTTCTATGTTTCCGTTCAAATTACATTTCAATTTCCTGAAATAGTAAAGCGTTTCGTGTGTAAAAAAAAACAAACGTTGACTGAAATGAATGTACAATGGTTTAATGTATTTATTTGTCTCCCACCAAAGCAAATTAGGCACAAGGCCGTTTTAATGTGGGGTAAAAACCAGCTTCCCTAAAAGTAGGCAAAAAGGGGCACTCTCGTTACCAAAAATAATAATTGTCTCAGTATAGAGGGGTTGCCCTCCATTGACTGGTACAAATTATCTTAAGTGCAACATCTGCAGAACTGATAATACACTTTGATCCCGGACCGAAGACCAAGAACAACAGAAACAAGGCAACGAAATGTTATGGAATTTACAATTTTTTAAATATTTATTTTTTAATAAAGTTAAATTACAACATATATATATAACTTTTTGTACACATATATAAACACATACACAGACACAAACACAAAATACACAGACACACACATGTATATATACATATATATATGCATATATATATATATATATATATATATATATATATATATATATACTTATATGTAATATACTGAGTTGATGTAATTCAGTAAATTTTCATATCCCTATAGGTTTTAAGCCAAAAAGTTTGACTTAAGGATTAAGCTACAAAAGCATTACATTTCATAATTGAGCATTAATATACTCTGTTTGCAAAATCAAGACTTCAAGACAAGGTGCTGATGGCAACGAAAAGTGTAAATCATTTATTGTTACAATTGTTCCAATGTCCAGTTCGACACTTTCGAGCTTTATATCATTTGAAAATTTTCAAAAACCAGCATTTCTTCCCCACTTTATGAATACACACACTTTAGGCAATGCATCATTTTTAAATAGAAAGAAAACAATGGGGGATTCTAAACTGGAAAAACATGCGAAAAACATGCGAGAAACATTTACCTTGGTTGTGCTTACGGTAAGTGTGTTTTAAATCATTCGGTGACATATATGCTGATGACACGACCATCTATGGCAACAAACCAAAGGCCATAAATGACAAAGTTCTCTCAGATGCTCTCTCCTCTGATCTTGAGCGCGTATTACAGTAGGGGAAGAGGTCGCTGGTTACTTTGAATACATCTAAAACCAAGCTCCTATCTTTACATCATCACCGCTCCGATCCCCATCTGGCATCAATTGATATGGGTGTCTCTCGCATAGAGGAAGTTCCATGTTTTGATAAGCTTCTGGGCTTGACCTTTACTTGTTACCTGAAATGGAAGACGTACATCAAGTCAGTTGCCAAGATCGCTGGAAAAATGGTCGGATCCTTCTGCCGCCCCAGAAGATATCTCAGCCCTGATGCAATTCTCTATCTGTATAAAAGCCAAGTACGTCCAAGGATTGAGTACTGCTGCCACATCTGGGCAGGACCTCCTAAAACAGCCTATCCTGCCTTGGCAGAGTACAAAATATACTTCGTGGCCTAATGGGTGATGCCCTTTTCTCGTCCCTGCAACCTCTCTCCCACAGCAGAAACGTTGCGAGCCTGTCGTTGTTTTATCGTTACTTCCATGGCAGATGCTCGTCTGAACTCCAATCCCTGATCCCTCCTCGCCAATCTTTCACGATAAACACCCGCCAAGCGTAAAGCACTGTCAGAAATTTTCCACACTCCTTATTTGTGCCAAAATCCAAACGTAGATTCCATGAAAAAATCTTATTTCTTAGAAGTGCACGCCTGTGGAAATCTGTTCTGCTTGCCTGTTTCCCACCTGACTACAACCTGGATGTCTCCAATCCAATGTGAACAAATTCCTGATAAATTAAGCACATCTCCAAAACTAGCGTACTGTGCACACAATGCCCCTTATCCCCGAGTGTCTTTCAGGTCGTGATAAATGGTGACTACCTTGTAAAAAACACACGATCCTCTCCAACTTCAGAACAACAGTGTTCATATATGGTTGGAACTGGCTGATGCAATCACCGTGTTTTTCCTAAATTCGAATACATATTTCTAGATTCATTGTCAAAGATAAATTATTCTGACTGTTTTTAACAATTTAAAAAGATTATTTGTTGTCTTAATATTTTTATATATACATTCACACACACCCACACACACACATATATATATATATATATATATATATATATATATATATATATATATATATATATATATATATGGTGATTGCAACGTCTTATCAGACGAGTACCACTCCGTCAGATATTTAAAGTCCATGAGCCCAAAAAATGATTTATTTTTTTAGTCCTACCGGTGAATTAACACGCTCAAGCAGGCATGACATAGAAGACGGACATTGAGATCAATTATTACATGCTTACATCATTTAAAGCCTCCACACCCCACTTTTTTCATCGCCACAGGACCACTGTTATAGACAAATGCGTGAGGGGATATCTATACACAGATGATGTTACAGAGGCTTAGCTTTGTACGACAACTAAGTCTCTCTCTCGGTTCAAAAGGTTGAGATCCAGCAACAAGCAAGAGTAAGATAACCAGCAACAAGTTAAACTGCAGACCAGTTTAATGCGGGTATTGGTCTCCCGCTTTATGGTTTTTTTAAATCAGAGATTTGCTTCTCCTAGAAAGGTTGCTTCACCACGGCTTACGGGATACCTCTCCACCCCAACATACACATAGATACATACAAACAGACACGGTGGTAATTGGCCGTTGACCCCGAAAAGGATTCATTCGTCAAATATACATACATACATACATATATATATATATATATATATATATATATATATATATATATACATATATATACACTCACACACACACACACACACACACACACATATATATATATATATATATATATATATATATATATATATATATATGTATATTACACTCCACTTCACCTACCTCTGATGGAAAACGTACCCAGAATATATGTGTGTGTGTTTGTGTGTGCGTGTTTGTGTTTATTTGTGCGGGTGGGTGAGTGTGTTACAGAAAATATCAGTGTATTTTTCGGATTTACAATAGAGACATGCCTTTAAAAACCCTATTTTCTTAGTTATATAAGCTGTAGTTTTATATTTGCTTATCTATTCAACTGTCTCATATTATGTATGTAGTTTTATTCTATGTTTTTCTCACTTTCTTTTCTGCTTATTAAACATTTTAGGAATTTAAGAATGAAACGCAATACTATAATTGTCTATTTAAAAAGATGTGCGATGTAATGAGTTACCTCGTCTCGTACTTTTATATTTATTTATTTCTGTTAAACATTGTCAGGTGCTTAATTGTTTACGTTATAACACATCTGATAACTTTTAAGAAATTAAAAAATGTATATATAATTTCCGAATTAAAATTAATTATTTGGACAAAGAGTACAATATTTCTATTAATTTTCTGAGATAGATAATAGAATGTAGACGTAGGCCAATCTCCTTAGAGGAAAATTTATAAACAAAATATTAATTCTGGTTTGATGTAATTTTGCTATTCAGTACATGAATAGATAATACATTTTAAAGGTAAAATTCCCTGAAATTCTTTACTCCAAGAGAATAACGGTATCTTACTCTAGATGATTCATGGAATATAATGGGATTTTATCCTCGATGTACCATTTCTTTTTACGAACAGTCATCTTGGTGATTCTGGGTACGTTTTCCATCAGAGGTAGGTGAAGTGCAGTGTAACACACACACACACACACACACATATATATATATGATTGATAAATCGTCCTTATTGAATAAACGAATAAATATATATGCATTAGCATATATTTTATATGTTACTGTTTTCTTATTTCTTGATATTATATATATATATATATATATATATATATATATATATATATATATATATATATATATATATATATATATATATATAATTGACTCTCCCGTCGATTCTGACCTATAAGTTTTAGCCAGAACAATTAAGTTCTTCGGAAATCCACTCAGATTATTTGTTTATAATTGGAGGCGTCGTCTAAAAGCAATCATACTCTTTGTTATAAGCAGTAATACAAAGCATACAGTAGTTCTCGGGGTTTTTATTGAATTATATCTTTCACCTAGATGCACGTCTTAATGAGACTTGATGCATTCTTTCACTTTAATAATATATATACACACATACACACACATACGTATATATATATATATATATATATTAAGTTCATAGACTATATATTTTTAAACATAACTTACTTACGAATATTAATAAGGAAGTATTTTACCAGTAAAAAAAGAAGCTATTCTTGATAATTATAAATCTAATAAATATCCGAATCTGTCATTTTCCAAATTATTTTCGGATTTCGAATCTCGAAATTGCCGCGTTACCCGATGTCCATTACGCGGTTTTTATTTCCACTCATACTATAAAGTAACCCTAAAGACGAAAATGAAGTTTTTTGATGTGATCAATGCAAGAACATATATTGTCGTTCAGAATAATATATAAATAACTGAATGTAATATTTTGTTGTCTGTCACAGTTGAATCTTATGACTAAGTGATGAAGATCGTATACATTTTGCTGCGTAAGTACGTCTCACTTATTTTATCCTGCAATTTATTTTTATTTTCAAAGAAATGTTAAAATTATTACAAAGGTGAAATAAACTATGTAATTATTTTTTTTTAATTAAATTCAAAGTTAAATTAAAAATTATTTAAGATCTCAAAATTTTCTTCCATTATATAATAATAATAATAATAATAATAATAATAATAATAATAATAATAATAATAATAAATAATTCCCCCTTAATAATAATAATAATAATAATAATAATAAATTATAAAAAATAATAATAACAAAATTAATAATATTAAAAATGAAATAATTATTAATAATATTTTAAACAAAATTTATAATAACAAGAATAATAATAATAACAACATTAATAAAATAACAAATTAATAATAATAATAAAAATAATAATAAATTAATAATAATAACAAAATTAATAATAATAACAAAACTAAGAATAATGATAAAAATAATAACAACAATAAAAATAATAATAACAAATTAATAATAATAATCACAACCCCAATAATTATAATAATAACAATATCAACAATAATAATACTATTAATATCAAAAGTTATAATAATACCAAAATTATAATAATAATAAAAATAATATTAATGATAATAATAATAATAATAATAATAATAATAATAATAATAATAATAATAATGAAAACCGGTGCAATCTTAGAGCGAACGCTCGAATCTAGAATCAACCCACATAAATTACACTCCCTAACACTCTGTAGTAAAAGGAAAATAAAAAAAAAACATAAAACGGAACTGCAAAATCGCAAACTAAATGCATTTCCACGATTTTTTTTTTCACTATTGATGCCTTCATATAATAATATTTCGTGAAAGGTAAATCAGGATGGAAAGAGCAAGGCTATTATCGAAAGAGATCGAAAGTTCTAAAAATCTTAGGAGACATTTCTCCACTTAACTTCAAGAAAACTCATCGACTATTTTCATAGGATAATCCCTAATGTTTGATAGTATCGGAACTCCTAGTGAGTCGAAATAATCAAACTATAATAGTATTTATCTAAAATTATGATAATAATATAACTTTGAAAATTAAAATAATAATAATAATACAACACTATGTAAATAATAAAAGGAATTAGAATAATACATAACGCAGAAGACAAAAAGCTAATCACTGAAGCACAGCACGTTTAAATACTGAAAAAGTTAGAATACTATAAGGTAAGAGGCAAGACAAAAAATTGTAAGCGAAACAGTTACACAGAAGATTCGTAAGGATGACGGAAAATAAAAAATAAAAATCAATGAAAACACCTAGACAAGAGAACAAAACAACCTAAATGGAGAAACTGATTAAAGCCTCGCATTTGACGTGGGCAGAATCAACGTTATCAAAGCAAAGATTGACAATATCTAAGTCACCAGCCAATGAAGATTCGGTGAACAAAATTAGAATAAGGATACACCAAAAAATAAGTGAATGCAGCAAGCAAGCCAAAAAGATGTGAGCATGGCCAAGATCAAATGGTGAACACAATACACTAGAAAATGTCGAAACAATTGCATCTTTATCATCTATCAAAAAATAACAACAGCAACAGGCATAAGTACTTGCAAACTGAAATCCCATAATTTCCTGGGAAAATAACGTACAAAATAATACACTTATATAAGCAAGAAAACCGAGTGTTATAATAATTAACAGGAATATCTGTGTGTTACATTTTATTGTTTCAGCAGACCACGGGTGAATATCAAGGAGAAGGAGAAGTTAAACAAATACATAGTATTGACTAAAGAACTGAATTGGATATGGAACCACTAGTAATTTAAAATAACATCATTAATAAGAGAATCACTAGAGTCAATCCCGAATAGAATAAGGTAGATTAGAGTCAGTAAGGTAGCTAATTTTATGCTAATCTGATAGTGAAGCTTGCGTAACAATAGCATGAAAGTAAGCACTTTAGCTATTACAAAACTACGGGTAAACAATTCTCGACTTGATCTTGCTAAAAACGCCACAACATGAAATATGCATCAAATAAATTATACGAAACTCTAAACCCAGAGAAAGATTTAACTGTTATGATGGGCAGGGGGTCGTCACCTTGCGAATGTTAGTCAATCTTCTAATTTCTACAACCAGGGTATAACACACATTGAAAAAAGTAAGAATGGTTTCTAATTACAGATGCAAAAAATACAAATAAAATACAGGGAAGAAAATAACAATAGTAAACCAAAAATACTAAGGAAGAAATGGACAACTACAACAACAAAAAACTAACTGGTAAGGAAAATCTATTAGAGGAGCAATTTCACAGAAAACAGTTCTCGGAATATCCAGTGACGACCATACAACTATATCAAGAATAGCAGATAGAGAAATGTAGACTCTAGAGGAGCTGAGTTTCATATATACAACTAATGGAAATATGATAATTGATGAGGAGCTGAGTTTCATATATACAACTAATGGAAATATGATAATTGATTGAACAGACCTAAAAACACTTCTCACATTAATCTCACCAATCGATCCACACATGTATGTGCCCAGCAAAACGTGAACGCAGTAAACATCGAGACAGAGATCTTTGAACAACGGAACTAAACGGGAATGGGACAGTTGAAGTAAAAACTATTAATAACTCATGAGCGAAGAGAAAACAAATCTCAAACACCTGATGAACCAAGATTGGCAGAAATAAAAGGCAGAAACCGAGAAAGTTAACAAGCGTGTCCTATGTCATCCACACAAATAAAATTAAAAACTTAAATAATTTAATTTAGGCAAATGTCGACACAATAATTATAAAACCTCTGTATCGGTTTATTGCAGGCCAGTATTCTTTTAATTTTGGAATTGCTATGAAACGCAGAGAAATGAAATTGGGAAAACTGAAAATGCATAACAACGTGCCTTATTTCTCCAATTTCAGCGTAATTTCAACAAATATTTTGAAACTGATCCAATTTTTTCCATTTATAGGTAATTTAAAGTCTGTATCACTTCATCGTGTCTCGAAATGCATATCGCCGGTAATAAAACATTATTCTTACCTCACATTTTTATTTATATGAAATAAAAAACACATCTAATAACGATACTAACGAAAATCAAGGAAAATTTTCATATTATTTAGTTTAAGGAAATATTTATTTATTAACATAACTCCCCTGCTTCAAAATAATGTTGAAAAGCTTCTTCTAAACAGGATGTCAATCGCCGGATTTGAGATAGTGTGATGGTATAGGAAACTTTCAAAATCTTCCTCCAAATGTCATACTTCGCCAAAAATTGAACATCTCTTCCATAAACTTTCATCTTTATTATTAAACAGATCTACTCAACGGGGGTTATATCTGGAGAACAAGGTGACCATGTCATTATTCACTAATAAAACATGACTAAAATATGATGGCGTAGCCTTGGCTGAGTAGGATGGCGCATTGTCGTGCATACAAATCAATTTGCGGCGACGTGTCAATGGAAGCTCATCAAACTATGGTGGCAAATGCTCATTTAAAAATAAAATATAAGAATGGCTTGTAAGTTTGACGCCTTCTGGTACTCAAAATGATCCAATTAGTTCATCGGAGATTACTTCAGCCTAAAACATGACACCTCCACCAACTTGTTGACGAAGGAATCAGTGAAGGATAGAGAATTAAAGAGGACTCCAAACTTTAGCTCACCACTCTGGCCCATAAAGGGTTGCTCTAGCCTTACCGATTAAAAGCACATTTTTAAAGCGGATTTCCATGTATTTCTGAATCCACCAAACGTTTTTCTTTATGGCTCAGATTTTAAACAGATTTTTCTATGGGTTTTATGCCTCTTGCAGTTTCGTGTAAGGCATTGCGGGGTGTCTTTCTGGACAAGAAAGATATTAAAGCTTTGTCAAATATAGTAGACATGTTGCTGCCCGGCTCTGTGATGAGTTGACGGCGAATTTCCTTACATTAAGAATAGAAACTGACATTCATGTATTTTGCCCTTGCATGGTTTGATGTGTGGATTTTGAACGAATTAGGAAGATGTTCTTCGATCTCTTCCATGCCCCTTGGCTAGATCGATGGGAGAATTTTTCGGCATTATCTGCAAGAACACTTTCCTTTAAACTAGCTGACAATCTACACTTTCTGTGCATTTCGTGAGACCTGCAATATAATGATGCACACTTACAATAACCAGAAAATGGAAAAATTAGCATAATTTTCAAAATCATTGGTCAAATCCCACAAAAAGCAGGAAACTAAGACACTATTCTTTTCTAGAGTACCAAATTTCACTTCTCTGCGTTTCACAGCGATTACAAAAAATGAGCTGCAATAAAGCGATACAGAGTGTTTACAGTTTAAAGTATGGAAAAAGAGCTAGGGAAAGAAAATAGACCGACAAAATCTGGATGTGAATTGAAGCTTAAAACACATATTCACATATAACAAAGTAAAGATAGAGTAAATGAACTCCAATAGGTGATGATGGAGAAGAGCAGGAAATATTCTACTATACACAAACCAAAAGATCCCGAAGAAAGTAAAACGTAGAATAAAGCATGTTATCATGGAATGAATCTACTACAAAAAGCATATGACAGGGTGCACCAAGCAGTAATAATGGAATCCTCGAAATTGTATGAAAAACTAGGCAAAATATTCAGTTTCATTGAAAATACAATGAAAACAGGGAAATATGAACAACTGGAGACAACGGAAATCATGAAAGTAACCGACTAGGCGGAAACGATGGCAATACAAAAGACATATTAATATATAATGTGGGTATGTGCGTAATACAGGCTTCCTGTTTTAATATAATAATAAAGATAATGGGGGAAATAGATGGCGCCGTTAGGAATAAATTATTTCGTATTGAGTTTAATTAGAATTCTAATAAATAATTAAAACTATTTCGCTAATAGTAACCTTTAAACGTAATATGTTCTCTATCGAAGATCTATATCAATAAATCATCATTTAATGCTCATATATTTGATCCCTAAAGACTCAATTCAAATCTATCTAAAGGACCTATATCCACACACACTAAATATATTCCCAGTGTTCAATGTTAATGAATGCATAATATTCATTGTTCAAATTGACTCCAAATCGATTTTTTTTTAATTTATAATTATGGCTTGTTTTGATTTAATCGTATTAAACTTTAAAGAATAACGATGAAAATAGTTATAACTCTTACGTAAAATGTTCGAAGTCTCGAAAAATGTGTATATTTAATAGATGTTAAAACAATGAGATTTAATCGAACTAATTAGAATATACACTTTTGTCTTATTTAAATGCTTCAAATTAAAATGTACTTCAAAATGAAAATTAATTTAAGAAATTTCATAAGCATCAGAAATACGAGATGACTACGACTGACTCTTGTAATAACTAAATCTACATTTTCTGCCATAAATATAGTAGGATTAATATATAGTAATTGATCTTGGTTTTTTTAAGTTTAAACGATACGTCAGGTAACTATGATTGTCGATGCATATATTAAATAATGGCACCGACTTACAAAATTTTGTTAAAACTACAACCCACTAAATCATTGTAAAAATAAACTACATAAATATATTAATTATTAGAACGACCTTACAATCATATTCGACTTACAGAGAAAGTGACTACGTGTCCCTATATGAATAGAAACAATTATAAGCTCGGTTAATAGATGTTATACAAATGTTTTACACGTGGACTTCCTTAAAATTCTGCAGAAAACTGGGAAAATGCTGTACACTTTAAATGCGTTATACATATAGATAAAGACAACAGTATAAACTTGTTTGAGTTACATGCCCTCTAAAAGTTCCTCTTTTAAAATAATGATAATAATTATCACTATTTTAAAAACGGAACTTTTAGAGGCCACGTGACGCAAATAAGTGGATACTGCTGAATTTATCTATATATATATATATATATATATATATAATGTATTTAAATTGTCATGTTTTTTGTCTGCAAACGAATCAATAAAAAATCGAAAAAATAAAATAACTCAGAGAAATGACTGGCAGTAGAAACCGTTTTCATGTACGGAAGCAACAATAAAAACTACGCAATTCAGTTTAAACAATATCAAACATAGGGTATTAAAAATGAATTTGTATTACGAATATATCGTTCATCAATTTAAGGCAACATTCTTTCAGCCGAAATAATATGAAAATGCAGCACCGAAGTATTACTACTAAAAGTTTAAACACACAAGGAAACATATACCGGGAATAAATATTAAGGAGAGTCTAATAAGTACACTAAAAATTAATAAAAAATCGGAGATATTTTAACTTTTTGTAAAACTTTTTTCTTGATATTGACGCGTTAAGACTGAAAACAAATGAAATTATTATATTTAAATAGCTTACATATTGTGGTTGTCGTAAAGAATCTATTATAATAAGTTGATGTATGTAAAACAAAATCCTATATAAAGTATATCCATACTCTCTCTCTCTCTTTCTCTCTCTCTCTCTCTCTATATATATATATATATATATATAAAATAAAAAAGTCTTCGTTTCTTTCTCTCTCTTAGTTTCCGCTCTCTGCCCTGCTCTAAGTAAATCTGACGACCTAGACCACAAATTCCAAAATTCCATCATGACAAGTTTCAAGAACAGATACACTATTAAACCCGGTTCTCCAACTTCCAGCGTATACCCCTACTACCGTGTATCCTTCTCCAACATCAGGGGTCTACGTTCTAACATTCCAGAAATGGAAACCCAATTACAGGAGACTAAACCATACCGTTTATTATTAAGCGAAACTAGCATTGGACAGGCTATTTTCCTAGAAGAGTTCGCAATTAAAGGATACTCTAACTTAACTTCTAAATCTGACCCCCAAGATAGCCATGGGCATGTAATATGTGCCTATATTAAAGATGGCTTTCCATGAGATAGGGCCATCTCAAGAGAGGATCCTAACTTACCGTATATGTGCTTCCGGGTTGCATTAGCAAACACTAGTGCATTTACATTTACTATCTATCGCCCCCACAACAGCGGAGTTACTATCTTTGAAAGTATATCTGAGAAAATTGACCAAGTCCTATCTGCTTATCCTTCAGCTAACATTCACGTATGTGGAGATTTCAATTTTCTCAACGTCGAAATATTGACCCACTCAAACAAGACCGATGATGCGGGGAGGTTCTGTCATGATTTCTCATTTGCTTATGACCTCACTCACATTGTTCACGAACCCACCCGTGTGCCCGACAATTACGGCCAGTATGCGAGTCTACTAAAGCTTTTTCTCACAAACTGTCCTGAACTATGTTCAGTTTCTGTTCTGTCTCCTCTTGGATTTTCCGACCACTCTGTTGTATCAATTACAATAGAAATGAAATGTAATAAGTCCCCAGACGTACCTCTCCATCGTACGGTATATCGATACACTAAGGTTAACGGGGATAGCTTCCGTACATATCGGATCTACCTCTGCGTTCCATGTTAAAAAAAATGTGTGCTCTATAGTAGCAAACCTGACGGAATGTTTACTTGTAGGTATAGACCGTTTCATACCCTCGATAAAGTTCCAGCAAAAACCTCACAGTCAGCCATAGTTTTCTCCAGAATGTGCTGCTGCCATTGCGCACAGAAATCACGTTTCCACTGCTTCCAACGTAATTTATTTATGGAAACTAAAGTCGCTTCCAGGGCTGCCAGCAACCATTGTAAGAAAGTAATAAAGAACGCAAGAGAGTTGTGTGCTCAATCCGTCAAGTCCAAAGTAGCTGAGCAGCGGCTTGGTTTCCATCAGTTTTGGCAAATAGCAAACAGAATCCTGAACAGAAGCGTGTGCTCTATCATAACCATCATCAATGGACCTAAGGTAACCTCGTCAGCATCAGACAAAGCCAAACACCTTGGCAAGATCTTTGCAGCTAATTCTACCCTTTGAGACCAAGGCCGCCAACCACCAATATGTCCTCCTGTATCAGAAAACACGATATGTGATATACATATATCTGTACGTGATGTTGCCAAGCTAATCAACCAACTTGATTCCAGTAAAGTAACTGGCCCTGACGGTATTCCAATTATAGCACTCAAAAACTTCAACAAGAACTAGAGCCCATACTTACCAAATTGATTAAACGTTGTCTGAAGGAGAATAGCTTCCCATCACCCTGGAAAATCTCATCAGTATGCCCTGTATTTAAGTATTCAGGTGATCGCTCATCCCCCTCTCAGTACAGGTCAATAAGTCTCATGGGCGTCATGAGTAAGTTGCTGGAATCTGTGTTAAATACAGAAGTAATCAACTATCTCAACAAAAATAACCTTCTTAGTGATACTTAATATGGTTTCCGTTCTGCTAGATATACAGCAGATGTGCTTACAGTTATATCGCATAGGATTAGAAAATCTCTCGACGGAGGCAACCTTTCCAGGGCAATTGCTTTTGGCATATCTAAGGCATCTGATAGGGTATGACATAAAGGTTTACTTCACAAGATCTCTAGCTATGGTATAGCTGAAAATGTCTTCTCAGTTATTAAATCATTTCTTTCTGATAGGTTCATAAGAGTAGTAGTTGAGGGTCAAAAATCAGAAGCTCACAGTATTAATGCTGGTGTCCCTCACAGGTCCATCCTGGGCCCAACTGTTTTCCTGATCTACATTAATGATCTTCCAACTCACATCTTTACATCATTCGTCGACATTTTTGCTGACGACACTACCATTTATAGTAGCACAGCTAAGACAGTAAACGACCAAGTTCTCTCCGATTCTCTCACCTCTGATCTTGAGCACGTGGCGCAATGGGGAAAGGAGTGGCTGGTTATTTTAATGCATCTAAAACCAAGCTTCTCTCTTTACATCATCAACATTCTGATCCACATCTGGCATCAATTGAAATGAATGGCACTCGTCTTCAGGGGGCCTAATGTTTTGACAAACTTATGGGCTTGACGTTTACTTCTGATCTTAAATGGAACACGTACATCAAATCTGTTGCCAAGGCCGCTGGGAAAATGGTGGGATCTTTCTAACGATCCAGTAGATATCTCACTGCTGATGCAATTCGCTATCTATATAAGAGCCAGGTACGTCCCAGGATGGAATACTGCTGCCACATATGGGCAGGAGCTGCTAGAAATGACTTTTTCTGCCTTGGTAGTGTTCAAAATAGACTTCGAAGCCTCGTAGGAGATGTCCTTTTCTTTTCCCTGCAACCTCTATCTCACAGAAGAGGTGTTGCGAGTTTGTCTCTGATGTTATGTCTGTGATGTTATTTTTATGGAAAGTGTTCGACTGAGCTTCAGTCTATGGTCCCCCCTCGCCAAACTTTCACAAGAAACACTCGTCTAGCTGAAAACACTATCAATAATTCCTCCCACTCTATATCTGTGCTTAAACCTAAACGTCGTTTCTATGAACAAAGCTTCTTCTTAGAACTGCACACCTGTGGAATTGTCTTCCGTTTTCCCGCTTTTCCGGCTGACTACAATATGGTTGTCTTCAAGTCTAACGTAAACAAGTTCTTGATGAGCCGTTCCATATAAGTTAACAAATTTACCGAATTTTCATGACTAATGATTCCTGTATTGTCCAATTTCTACTGCGCACTCTTTAACCCTTATCCTCGAGTGACCTCTTGGTCTTGATAATGTGCTGATGCTTGTGGTAATGATATATATATGCATAGAGAGATAGATATGTGCATAGACTTAAGTATGCATCTGTACACACCAACACATACATATATATATATATATATATATATATATATATATGTACACCCACACTGCGTGTAAAATTATTAGCAAGGTAACATCATATATATATATATATATATATATATATATATATATATGAGCGTGTGTTGAATTATGTAAGTATACTAACACAATATTAGGAAAGATGCAATTATTTATGTGGTAATTTACTTGGAAAATCTGTTAATAATCTGTAACATGAGTCTGATGTGGCTGTTAAAATGTATGTATGTATGCAGGTTACATGTCTGCCTGTAACTTTCGACAGAGACGATAGGTTTTCACGTAATTGGTATAATTTTCAAGCTCGAAACTGGCCAAAAAAGTCTTCACATTCCCCTGGTCATTTTACTAAAAGGAGGGGTCTCTTTGTTTGCCGATAGGTTCAAAAGTCATCCCCTCATTTTGGTTGTCTAGCCTTAATTAAACCCTACGCCACTTTCGGTTTAGTAATGGGCATATCAGCAAAGAAGTCACGTTTTTTTGTTCACGTTCTTGTACTCTTTCGCGGTACAGGTTCGAGCCTGCCTGCTTACTACATCGTTTTTTTTTTTATTGCTCCAAACACACTTTCCAACACTCGGACAAGTCCGAGCACCCAGGACAGTAAATTATAAATGCAAAGCTTTATGACGTTCAAATATATTAAACATGTATTTTAATATATAATAAGACACCCAAGAATATATATATATATACATATATATATATATATATATATATATATATATATATATATGACATATATATAGCAGATATGACACATATATATATATATATATATATATATATATATATATATATAACAGGTATGACATATATATATAGAGAGAGATAGAGATAGATAGATAGATAGATAGATAGCATCACTAACACAGTGGTTCTTAATGAACAATTCATGATTCCTGAAAAATTACAATAATCACGAATTGGAGAACGCAATTTATTCGACGATTTCCGTAGCTTGAATGACACTGACACGATAATTTACCGACGAAAAACTAAATATCTGTTTTTCTATAGTGTTCAATGTTTAAGCATTTCTAAATTTATATATATATATATATATATATATATATATATATATATATATATATATATATATATATATATGTCGTTGTGTATGGATGTGTAAATCATACTCACATAATCACAAGTTTATATATTACATGTTCGAAAATAGTTAACTATTGTACAATTTCTTATACTTTCAGACCTGTACATAACGTTCTTGACGATTCACCCACCATCAAAAGACATCACTATTTTCACTCGGCTCGTACGTTTCAAATGTAACAACATGCATTAATATTCAATATCAGGATTGATGTTTTACACTGAAACAAATCACTTTTCATATCGGTATATTTATTTCCGGGAACTGCTTAATTAACTACGGCTAATAGAGCATATTCTTCGGAACAAGAAACGCAATCATGTGAATTTATTGTTCACTGAAAGAATGATTTGATCATAAAGAATGATTCATTTGCAAACAACTTGTTATTATATTTTGAAACTTCTCAAGTTTACTTATATCTCTTAAATGTAATAGAGAAAATTAAAATCTATAGACGTCAGATTTATGTCTTCATTAACATATTCTAGAATGAAACCGATGATATTTTCTTATTTCAATCTCTCTCTCTCTCTATATATATATGCGTGTAGCGTGTATATATATATATATATATATATATATATATATACATATACACACATATATGTATATATATATATATATATTTATATGTATGTATACGTTTTTACTAATGCCAATAAAACAATCAGGAAAAACCACACAACCGAAATCCCATTCATCATTTACCCAGAAAAAGATATTGTGTTCATGAGTTTTGCAATTCGAATTACATTCATTAATGTGTACATATAAAATCTAGAAAATAAAACATTTAATACAATGCAAATAACTACTATTTATGACAGATACGTAAACGGTATTTGTGCAGACCACACGAATTAAGTAAAAACATATTTTCTATAAATTTAGAACATCATTCACAAAACCCTGTGGTTAAAGTCGAGTTCATTACCTCTATAAATGAATCATAGCTCCATTATTTTTTGAAGTAGAGAAGCGAATGTCCATATCGCTATAAGATTGCGGTCATAAAAAATGTTATACATCGCGCTATATTGGTCGCTGAAAGAAAAATATTTATATTGAACTAAAATATTTCAAAGAAGTCAATCCGTATCTAATTCCTTAATGTCTAAGTCAATGAACAAAACAAATTCACAATTGGAAAATTCGATCAGACAACCGATATTAAAATATGTAATTATTAGACATGTATCTCCCATTAATAATACGAAAAACACATACTTAATATCATTCGTTGACATCTATGCTGATGACACGACCATCTACGGCAACACATCAAAGGCTGCAAATGACAAAGTTCTCTCTGATTCTCTCTCTCCTCTGATCTCGAGCACGTGGTTCAGTGGGGGGAAGAGGTGGTTTGTTACCTTTAATTCATCTAAAACCAAGCTCCTATCTTTACATAATCAACGCCCTGATCCCCATCTGGCATCAATTTAAATGGATGGCTCTCGTCTAGGAGAAGCCCCATGTTTTGACAAGTTTCTGGGATTGCCCTTTACTCCTGATCTGAAATGGAACACCTACATCAAGTCTGTTGCCAAGGACGCTCGAAAGATAGTGGGATCCTTCTACCGCTCCAGAAGATATCTCACTACTGATGCAATTCTCTATCTATATAAAATCCAAGTACGCCCAAGGATGGAATACTGCTGCGATATCTGGGCAGGAGCTGCTAAAAACAGCCTATCATGCTTTGACAGAGTACAAAATATACTTCGTGGCTTAGTGGAGGATGCCCTTTTCTCTTCCCTGCAACCTCTCTCCCATAGAAGAGACGTTGCGAAGCTATCTTTGTTTTATCGTTATTTACATGGAAGGTGCTCGTCTGAGCTCCAATCTCTAGTCCTCCCTCGCAAATCTTTTACGAAAAACACCCGTCTTGCTGAAACCACTGTCAAATATTTTCCCCAACCTTTATCTGTGCCTAAATCAAAACGTAGATTCCATGAACAGGGCTTCTTTCTTAGAACCGCACGCCTGTGGAACTCTGTTCCGTTTGCTTGTTTCCCAACTGACTACAACCTTGATGTCTCTAAGTCCAACGTAAACAAATTCATGATGAACCGCACCCTTAAGTAGACATTTTTATTAAAGCCCCACACTGACGTACTGTAAATGCAATAGCCCTTATCCCTGAGTGGCTTCCGAGCCTTGATAAGTAGTGATCGTTTTGTAAAAATATCATTATTTACAATCAAAAATCTGGTACATGTGCATATATAATGGAAGTGTCAACATAGAAATAAAAACATCTGGAACACCAGAGGAGGCTGCTGTAAATTGTGCAATTCTCTTATTTATAAGTCTTTAAATTTTTTGATTTATAGTGAAAGATAGGAGACATTACGCTTGGAACGTTATTCGTATTATCTAAATTATAATTGCAAGTTGTTATAAAAATAGGATTAATGTATATACTTGTAGTAAACAGTATAAATTCTAGAGAATAAATGATTTTTTTTGTAAAAAAATATATCAATCTACCGTAAATAGCTGTTTAAGCATTAGAATAACACAGTACTTACTATACGAAATAGAATCCCAGAGAGAGAGAGAGAGAGAGAGAGAGAGAGAGAGAGAGAGAGAGAGAGAGATAATTACCATAGGACCGCATAAGAACATTGAACCTTAAAAGTAGTACAGCATTAAAAAATAGAAATCAATTTAAAGCATGACATATATTATTGATGAGAACATATATTTATTACCTTCAAAAAGCTATTATCTTAGAGACAATAATTATAGCTCATTAAGTAAATGGATATATGCATGGGTATTTAATATATATATATATATATATATATATATACATACATATACGCATATATATATATATATATATATATCATGATCCTTTGAGGGTACAAAATTTATGTATATATATATATATATATATATATATATATATATATATATATATATATATATATATATATATATCAGTCATGACGGGATAACTTAAATTCATGATTAGAAACGTTGAGCCGATCATACTTGCCACAACAACTGTTTAATTCAGTTTCAACGATGTAATGTGTCGGGAAATAGAAGGTGTCTAGATGGACTAAGTCTTGGAGCTGATAATGGAAAATATTTACATGGGTTTTAATTAGTGGCAATTGCTTCCTGTGCCCTTGAAACACTTGGTCTAGTTTCGCAATGTGGACGGAACATTTTGAATCTTCAATAAATATATAGAGACAAGTAAAATTTCTCTTTACTTAATAGGAGACATTCCGCGTGACAATATAAATATAAAATAGAGTTTAATTAGTCTATAACTTTCCTCGAGGTATTGGTAACAACAAAATATCCAGTTATTTTACATCAATGTACCGTAAACCTATATTCACGACACTGTATACACGCTGGGAGTGATTTTGCCCCCGAAAACGTAAAATCAATTTAATTAGGACCCTGACATATCGTGCCCTTACGATTTGCTGAAAATCAAAATTGGATGAGGAATTCAAAATAATTACCGATACCCTACCAAAAATGGGGTACCCTCTTAGTGTTATTAGGTCGGTTATTCGAAGGAAATTAGCAGAGTCCTGTGTATTTAAAATTTTAATAGTTAATAAATGTCCAGTGTATCTGAGTTTACCTTGGCTGGGGACAGTAAGTGAGAAATTTACAAAACAAATAATCTCAACAGTGCAAACTTGTTATTTTGCTTAAAATGGGCGTGTTGTGTTCTCTACAAGAACGTTAATGTCACCCTCTTAAAGATATGTTTTACCTCCCCATCATAATAATAATGTAATTTATAATTTTAAATGTAGTTGCAGTGGCAACTATGTGGATCGAACAACATTAAGATTGGATGGAAGAGTAAAAAAAAAACACGTGCCTACTAACATCAGAAATGGGGCATACAAAACAACAGACGTACTTGCCAACACACTCGGGTCTTCAATCACTGACCATCTTTGAAAATAAAGCTGTCATGTGGAGCGAAGTTTAGCACGAACTCATTTTCAATACTGAGCCGTGCCCACTCAATATTCTATTTAAAGATCTTGGAGACTCTTCCTGTTCTGTCGAAAAGGACTTCTCTCTGTAAACAGAAGAAATGTCTCTTGGGTTTGAGCGTGATGAATCTCTAGGAACTTGAGTAATAATATGGTGCTTTATTTTACTCGCTTTCCCGCAATTTTTCACATACATAACGCAATGCAACGTTATTTAATTTGTACACATTTTCGATTCCTACATGACATTATTGAAAATCGGAAAATTGGAAAAGAAGCTGCAAATACCTTTTAATATCATTACATTATGCAATTTTGAATTTTCGGATTTTAATCATGTCAAAACGCACTTTATTTGCTTTTGGTGGATTGATTGTTGTTATTTTGCTCATGAGTAAAGGGCAAACTAGATCCACTGATTTATATAATAATTAAGTAATTTTTCTGTGCTACGGAATAGATACGGTCAAGAATTGTAAATGTCAACTGAATTAAAGGTAGAAATTGTAAAATGGTCAACATCATGGACTTTGGAATATATACTTTTGTCATTCATCTATTATATATGCATATATAAATGTATATATATATATATACATATATATTTATCTGTGTGTGTTTGTGTTTGTGTGTGTATATGTATGTGTGTGTGTGTATGTATGTCTGTGTGTGTGATAGACGTCTGAAAATCTGGTTCATTACATTATATAAACCACTTTGTAGGGGCCTGCATTTTTTAAACAAGAGCTGTCTTCTTTTAGCTCAGTTCTTGTTTCAAGTGAATCATTATAAACACATAGGCACACACCCACAAACAGACATTTTTCGCAAATGTTATACAAGGTGTATTAGGTATGTATTGTACGTATTAGAGATACCTAGATAAGTATCGAACATCCTAAAAAAAGAATAACTCCGATTTTTACTGAAGTGGTTGTATTAAATCACAAGTGTATTTGGGATGTTTATATCACAACATAATAAGGATGGCCAGGCAAACACAATTAACAGCAATTATTTTCATAACGGAGAAACCTCTTTGGTAATAAATGATTCTCTTACGAGCACAGTAGCCGAATAGTACTTAAATTGTATATTAAGTGGCATTTTTAATTCAAGCAATTATATTGGAATAATTTTATTAAAATCGACACTATTTTTACTACAATACAATATCCGTAAGCATGTATTGTCGACATTGTGAATAATGCTCTTTTTTGTTTCACCGCGATGGATCCCAGATGAGAGCAGGTTATAAATCCATTTGATTTTAATATGGTTGGTGTTGATGAAAAAGAAGTGTTATTCTATCGTTGATCCTCACCCAGTTCCAGAAAATATCGTATCTCTCTGCTAATACATATATATATATATATATATATATATATATATATATATATATATATATATAGAATATAACTGTAATAAATCCTTTTTCATTAGCATGAAAAGTATGTTTTTATTTATGAGTGAATTAAATCTAAGTGTTTACTAAAGTACGTCGATTTTAGACTTTATTACAGCAGCCAATAAATTCAATTTAAACTCCCATCAAAATAAAACAACAACAACAAAAAAACGGACTTCTTTCAAAAAGTTGCTTTAAACCGAAAGTTTCTACTAAATATTTTTTTCTTAATTCATTAAAACAAATATTACATTATTTGGTATTCCAAAAATTTGAAATTCTACTTACGAAAGTATTTCAAGTTCTAAGTAAAAAATTGAAACCGAATAGCAAGTAAGACCGCACTTGAAAGTTATATACTATATAACCAGATAATAGAGCAAATTAATGTACGTTCCGACGATGTAACCGTCAATTGGAACTTCAAGAATCAAACTAGTGTTTGCGCTCTTGTAAGACGAACAGCAACTTCGAAAAAAAAGATAAATCCGTGTAGAGATTTTCTGTGATTTATATATGTTAACTTATGCAAAACTATGTATGTATTTAGTACTTTTTATAAATGTTGTGTTGCTGCTCAACGTCTTTGATCTTTATATGGATATAAAATATTTATATTTATTTATACATATATATATATATATTTATATATATATTTATATTTAATAAACTTTAAACTACGTATAAAATGTCAGGACTCAATAATTCGGTGATGATATTTTTATGATCAATGTAGTTAATTGTTATATATATATATATATATATATATATATATATATATATATATGTTATAGTTTTACATAAGTATATACGCATATATGTGTATGCACATACCCGCATATATACGTACACGCACGCATTCACACACACACGCGCGCACACACCTACATACACACACACACACACACACATATATATATATATATATATATATATATATATATATATATATATATATATATATATATATATATATATATATGCAAGGTGTAATATAATAATTGCCCAAGTTTTAAAAATCAAGTTAACTCGTTTGCACTGTATTACATTTTAAAGGGAAAGTATTATAATAGTGGTTCGTTGTCAACACATATCTCAACAACAAAGTCATGTTTTTATCGCATTTTAAGTAGACTTCTCATCAGTTATATTCCTTAAAACATACAAAAGGTCACATTAGAAACTAATGCACAAGTCTTGAAAATAATATTTCAATATTTTAAGATGGCGTCTCCTTCTTCATATATACATACTCATGTTTTAATTACTTTCATTGTGCTATGAATAAAAGTTTCTATAGTGTTGAATTTGGTCTGTTTTAAAGTTCTGTGTTAATGTTTAACGAGAGTAAAGCAATTAAAGAATTAGAATCATAGCAATAAAACCAAACACCTCAATATGAATAACTGATGTAGTAAAGTCAGTTCAACATTTGCTATTTCCACAATAACAACTAAGAATTACGCTTGGCACAATCGAATAAAAATCTTAAGATTTCGTAATGCGTCTGGCGAGAAATCTATGGTCTCTTTTAAAAGCCTATTAATCAAAATTTATGTATACTTTGCCTACAAGTTCTACTTTAAAAGTTTTCAGTATTTATAAAACTTGCGGAAATTTGACTATAATTTAAATAACTCACGTAAGAAAACATTAAAAGTTTAATGAGGAGATAAAAGAATTAGGCATTGGAAATATGTCGGCGCAATCGCGTATTTATTCATTTTTTACAAATATTCTTTAAAAAATATGTTATTTTTATTATTATAATTTATATGCTCTCCTTATCTAATTATTTTTCTAGCCCGTAAGAAATACTATAAATTCCATTGCGCCTGCAAAAGTGAAGATAATGACTGATAGGATGTTCTAACTCAGATGAGATATCACGTTATCTTCATCATCACAGAGAAAGGCTAGACTAACACTAAAAGAAAGGCGAATACATGATAATATGGTATAATGAATTAACATTTACAACAATATTCGGATAGGGGTGAGTAAGGCATCAGAGCATAATATCATGACAAGAAAACATAATATCAGCCTTTAAATAGGTGGAATCTTAGAATTGTTGTGCTTTGATAATGTTGTATATACTACATTAACCTACCTAACAGAGCATTAAGTGGTACGACATTAGTTTAGAAATATAGTAAAATGAAATACACATTGAAAACTACTCGATAATACCATATTAGAAGGAATTAATTCATGTTTGATATGAGAAAACATTTTGAATAACTAGCCAAAATAATACTGAAATATTAGAAACAGAAAATATATATGAAAAAAAAACGACAATTATAGAGAAAGAAATATTCTGACAGTCGCTCTCTTGTTATTGGTCTTCAGAGTATTTTATATCCTTAAGATCATCCTAGGTCCTTTGCTTTTATTTTTCTTGTAAGTTATCCTCTTGGTTGTTATGGTGCAGTACTCCTGGATTTTATTTAAAAATTATTGGGATGCAATTATCACTCCGAGGTGGTTGTTAAGATGCTTTCTTGTCTCGACAATATCAGACTTTTGATTCTGATTGAGTTCCTGTTCTCCATTTCAGACATGTTGCTCCTAAAATTTCTTTTATACCCGAAATGGTTACATCCCTGCTTGTTTTAGTTCTTTTTACCTGACTGGTAGAGAGCGTCCTCTATTTTCCAAATCTGAAAAATCCTGGCAATCGGTCTGCCCAAATTAAATCTCGTCCAATTATTATCCGCTCTGTCAAAAACAACGTTTTAGGAAAAACGGCGAATGGAATGCTGGTGTGTTTTCTGCATAGTTTCTGTTTCTTTATTGATTTTCTGTATTGCTTCTGTGGATTTGGTTCAATTCTTGATATTTAAAGATTTTTAACGGAGCAGATCGGTTAGTTTATGGATAATGCAGGAGATGGTTTGAAGGTTGCGCTTGACATTTCGAAAACGTTCGGCACACTGTGGCATTTTTGTTCTTGAAATCAGTAGGTCTTTTTGTTATGATCGACGATTGCGAGTAAATCAAATTTGTGTCCACCTTTGTCCGGTCCTAATAATGCCGGTGTATTGCAGGGTTTTATTTAAGATGTAACAGTTAATACTATATCTAAATTATCTTCCTAGTATCTGATTTCAGGGAGGTAAACTTAATTCTGATGGTACCTTTCTCTATTCTCTTATTCTTTGTATTCCATCTACTAAAATTGAAATGTGAAGGTACTCTAGAGGCTGAGGTATCAATAAATTTAGTAAATTATTAGGTAGGAAATGACTTTCAATTCTATCCAATTAATATTCAGTTAGTGTTTCAATTAAGGAAGTGTATCCCTTCTGTCCTTCGATACTTTCATATTTCTCTTCTGTCTATGAGAATTCGATTCTACATTTCCCATCGTTTTCTCATGTCTCTTTTGTAATTCACATAGTATATGCATTGCTCTTCCTACTGCTCAACTAACTCGGTTTTATTTATATGATTGTGGAATTTTAGCAATGTTTTCATAGTTGGTGTTTCACTGCGTTTAAGTCAACTATTCCTCTAATCTTGTTCAGGTGGTTGTTAACCGCCACAGGATAGGAATGCTGAGCAAGTTTACTTTATCATCGGTAATTAATGCCTTCAATAGTTTTTGTTGCGTCCCCACGATTTGCTCATCGAATTCTCTGGTCGTTTTGGGGTAGGATTGAAACTGCTCTCTTCAGATAATGGTCATTTGAAACGGTAGAGTTTTAACGCCTCAATCCAATCCGCTAGGATGCCAATAAAAGATACTATATAACGTCGGTTGTATATCTTGTTTCACATATTTTCTCACATTTCAGTCTATTCTCTACTAATATTCTATCATACTATGGATGAAGTAGAGTTGCCGTATTTACACGTGTTTGCCTCTATTCTATCTGTTATTGTTATTGTATTGGTAAGATGCATAAACCTACATGAAACTTGATTAGCCGTATCTACCTGGTTTACCCTTAACCTATTCTCACCAAAATGATATTGATAGTCTCAGTGTTTGCATAAATACTGTTACGTTATGTTTTTCTGAGATATTCTTATATTATCTCTGTTTTCTCCGTTTTTGGATCGGTTGATTCGTTGGTTTATCTGTTTTTATCTTTCTTTCTGTGTGCATTATTTTAATACGGCTTCTTTTTTCGGCAGCTATTTTTACGCAACTGCCGGAATGCGAAAGATTCCCCATTGCGGGCTATTCTCATCCTACACATAGCCATCGCCTTTGTAAGCTGATTGGTAGCTGGTGTACCTTGAGTTTGCGATAATACTGTTTCTTTATTTTAACTGCTTAAATTACAGGGGTTCATGCCTTGTCTGAGGCAACTGACACGAAAAATTATTCTGTGTTGAAACAAAACTTGAAAAAACCGTGACATTTTTTATATTCTAGTTGTTTTTCTTGTGGCTTTTATTTCAACCAATCATGTGTGTGCTAATGATCTGGTGTTTTGATGAACAAGTGGCCCTTTCATTACGGATTTTTTTTTTACTCTGATTGAATAGAAGTTGTGTTGTAAGAGAACTGATTTTCTAGAAAATTAAGATTAAATTTTATTTTCTGACATCATTTAAACATTTCCGGGGGATAGTTAGAGAAAAAATGCGTAGAGTGCTGGTTTATGCTGCTGTATTTAAATCGTTTTCCACTAATAATTCCATGCGTGTTAAAATTTAAATACAGCGAGATGTTGAGGTTTGATGAAATTCTGAATTTTATAATGAACCGAAGATAGAGATTCTGAAACAATGAGAAGAAGGAATAGAATTAAATTAGTTTCACGTATGACTTGACAAGTACTTTAAAAACATTGCGCTTGAAACAAGACGGGCGAAGTTAGCGAGGAGGTAGGGCGTTCTACAGATGTGAATTTCTTGAAAATAATTTTTCTGTGGAACATTCGTATGCGTTCAGTGCACAGAAGGGAAAGTCATTTACCTCTAGTTGTTATAGCAAGACACGCATTTGCTTTGAATAATTTACTGCAAATGTATGAGATTTGAGTTCATTCGATTTACTGGCATTAGTATAAATTCAGAGCCAATAAACTGTAGCAAAATCTCTTCTGTGAGAAAGCAGTTTAAAGAAAAGAAAGCATAATCGCCTATTAGATTTTCTTGTTTGTTTGTTACCGTTTATATGAAAAACACACGAAATAACCTTGAGTGATTCACATGCACCGCATTCTCTATATTTTTCGTTTTCTCACATAGAATTCAGTCAATTAAAATCATTACATATTTGAGTTATAATTTCCTGAATGAGCAAAGGTCATTGAATATATTACTTATATAAGAAAACAGAAAGACACGCAATATCAGGAACAATCTGATGTGGAAATTAATGTTATATATATATATATATATATATATATATATATATATATATATATATATACATATATCAGCTGTAATTGTTGGTGCTCTCTTCAAACAGGTATTAATTTGCTGTGACTAATTAAATGGTAATAGTGTTACATTATAAGGGATGTCCCCTTTTCATGTAAGTATAAAAAAGAGAGATTTAGTAAAAAGGAAAATGAAATAGAATAGACGAAATTCGAACCTCGTAATTTAGGTTTAGAAATAGATTACGATAGAGAATTAGCAAATGGAATGTAAAACAAACCATTGTTAAGCTTAGAGATAAAATAGTTTTAAGAAAAGAATGTGCATTGTCAATACTGTTATGAAAATTCTATTGAAAGAATGCAACTACAAGATAATTTAATAAACATGTTTTTAACATATTGGAAATATAGGTTACTGTGAATATAGGTTAAAATTCCTTTTGTAAACAAAGGAAAATGTTTGGACACGCATTTCCAGAACACGTGAAAGAAGACACATCTTTTAACATGTGTATGACGTCATGGAAAATGGGAAGTTCTCGATATAGTTAGAAACTTTAGAGTTAAGCAAGGAAAAACTGAGAGAGAGAGTCAGGGGGAGTTTGAGGACGACAGACGATAGTCTGCAGTTGGGATTCGAACTTTTAGAAGCGAGACGGTCACTTTTGAAACTTAGAATGTGAAGCTTTTAATTCTTGACTCAGAAAACCACGACCGGTCGGGAGAAGAAATAAACCCATCATGTGTTTTTATAATAATCGTCTTTGTGTTCTAATTCTACCAAAAGGTAAAGTGAAAATTGTTATATAAGTCTTATGTATATCATGTGGTTTAAAATATCTTTACATACACATCTTACATACACACTATGAACACTAAGACTGTTTCAGCACTATCTCCTCACTAAAAGAGCTTCTACATTCTAACTATAAACATTTAATACATATGAATCGCATCATAAAACGAACAATCTCTCTTACAACATCTCTCTCTAAGACTCTCTTAGCATCACTTTTAATAAGACTTAACAACGAACAATAATAATAATAATAACAATAACGATAACACAAACAAGAACAATAATTATATATATAACAAACACGATTTGAAGCCCGTTGACCAATTTGCATCAACGATGCAATACCGAACCTCGGGTAAATATGACAGAAATACAAGCGACCAGGCCACCCAGCAAGGGTAAGTTTAAAAAAAAAATTCGGTTACCAGGGGAAAAAAAGAAAAACAACGTTACAAAAGGTTCAAAGATAATTTTTAAAAAAGTTAATAAATAATACCACGGAAAAAAAATTACACTATCACAGAAATGCGAATAAAAAAAATTGAACACAAACGCACACAGAAATCTAAAGTTTACAAGAAAGTATTAAAAAAAAGCCGATATGCCGTAATGAATGATAAAAGAGATGCGGTCAGTTCTAAAAAAATACATACGAATGTTTCATTCATAAATAAAATAAAAACTCGGCCGCACACAAATAGAAAATAGGACAATGTGTCATCATAAGAAGGGGTGTTAATGTCTGAATTGTTTAGAGTTAAAGTTGTCAATCATAATAAATAACAATCTAGTGTCAAAAGTCTAAAGTACATTTAAAATTCTCGAGTATTAAAAGGAAGAATGAATAAATAAATAAAAAATAAAATACACTATAGCAAAAAAGAAGGATGCAGAAATGAAAATCAAATTTATGCACTGTGAATAATTTTCGGCTTTTTAGTGTGTTTTAATTGTTCTGGTCTTTGAAAAAGGGACACTTTTTTGTTTTGTGTCAACGGACCTTTGAAATGTATAATGTAACGAATTTTTATTATTTTTTTTTGTTTTGTTGCAAAATGTTTAAAATATATTAAGGTATTTTCTTTTGAAAATTTGTTGATGTTGAACCATATTGTAATTTAAATGTTATTGTTTTCACAGCAGGAATTCAAAGTCATCAGTAAATATACATTAGATTTAAACAGTCTAGGAGAAAATAAAACTAGTTAAGACGTATGGTTGGCTCACAGATTCAGTTAGAATTTTAGAAGGGAGACAAGAAATTAAAATTACGTAAACGGGTATTTAGAGTTTTTAGATATGATAAGCCGTAAGAAAGATGTTTTTTTAGCATTTGTTTTTTTTTTAGAGATCCTATATTTTTTCCAAGAAAAGTGACTTGGTAGGGATTGATAAGCACAAGATGTGCCCCTATTCGAAAAATGTGGGAACCTGTGTTAAGTGCTTAAAATAACCTGGTTGCACGTAACGACTCCAAGCAAGCGGTAAGACTTGGCCTCATTAATAGACAGGCGTTGGAAAGAATACGAAAATTCTTAAGGAAACCAGTAAATAGATGATAGGTTGTCCCGAGGCAATCACATATAGCTTAATGAAGTAAGAGACAGGCAAAACTATGCCGTAGATTACGTAAGAAAGATATAACCTTGTATTTTTTTAGAGACGCATGGATGTGGGATATATCTGCTGGATCATGGAAGCTCTGGTGAGAGAAAAGAAAAATCTAAAAAAATCGGGCAATTAGATAGAATTTAGTGCGCAATTAAGGTGTTGTGGCGCAAAAGGTGTTAGTTAATTAGGAGTGATATTTCTAAATCCTCGTCGAAGTTTCGAGAATCCAAGCAAGGAAATCCGAGCGAATCCGTATGAGAGAAAAAAAGGCATATCTTGATAGTTAAAGCCAACCAAGAAGATTCGTTATGAGCTTTGGTATGCCCCGTATAAGATAGTTATAGAATAAAAAAAAAACAAAGCCATACTGTATAAGATTAACCATGCGGAAAGAGACGATCAGGACACTTTTGGGACGAGGGGAGTCGACCATTTCAAGGGAGGTGGAAAACTCTAGTCTGTGGCATATGGGTGGCTGGAAAGTAGCTGATGTGAATCATAGGTAAAGACCTTACACCCAAAAAGTAAATGCCAAGGAGATCAGAAAGGTTCTGATCTTATAAAAATATTATAATTGTGAAGTCGGCCGAGGAGGGCTGACTGAAAGAGATTTTTTTAGCCTCGTCTTTCCTAGCCAGGTTGTTGTGTGAATGTAGAAAAAAATGTACTAAATTTAAAAATGCATACGTTTTTTTGTGAAATATGGAAGGGAGGGATGTTACATAATAAGGGCTGTCCCCTTTTCATGTAAGTATAAAAAAGAGAGATTTAGTTATAATAAAAATGAAATAGAATAGACGAAATTCGAACCTCGTAATTTAGGTTTAGAAATAGATTACGATAGAGAATTAGCAAATGGAATGTAAAACAAAACATTTAATATATATGAATCTCTATATAACACGAACAATCTCTCTTACATCTCACTCTCTAAGACTTATATATATATATATATATATATATATATATATATATATATAGCATACACTCTTTTAATAAGACTTTTATATAACAATAGGCCAACACTAACGTAAGTGATATTTTTTATTTTATTACGAACTGAAAAAAAAAAACTTATCATTAGTAACGGTAATGAAATGAGATAAAATAGCGCCTTTACTATGATTGATAAAACAGACAAAAAACATAGTTTCAAATCCATAAAAAACACTCTAATAAATGTATTCGTAAACAGACACTATCCTGATTATATAGCGGTTTCTATACCATTTTTCGTTTGTAAATAAAATTGTCCTCCGTGGACAAACAGAAATAATCACACAAATAATTACGTAAAATGGTTAAAAACTTGTTCCGGATATTGTTAACAAATAATCTTATAAAATCGGTGTTTCGACAAAATATTACTCTCTTATCATAGTTTAAAATTGATACATACGTCTTATAATATTTCAAACTATAATTAGCGTTCTACGTCAAGTGCTCTGGGCCTTCATGGCCGTCTATTACTTGCATATTTACAAATGAGAAAATTATCTGATCTGTTTGTTTTAATGCCGGCTATTATGTATGCGTCTTATGTGTTTGCTACTCTGTTATAATAAATTAGACATCTACATCGTCTATTTATGTACAACATGGGTGTTGATATACAATTAATTTTTATAGCACTAACATTAATGTATGCCATATTTATTTTTTTATTTGAAATAGATTCCTGTCTGATTACATAAATATTTATGTGGATAGATGTGCTGCGATGACAGATGAATGTTCGTCTAATCGCGGCAGTTCAGACTGATTATTCATAAATGTAAGACTATTTGAGAATACTAGTTGCCACATCTTAAGAAAAGTGTATTACTTTACTCTCTTTCTTCATGTCTCCGTAACCTAGTGATAGATCATATGATTCTCAGCGATTTATTTCGTTTCGCAATTTTCATATATATGTTATTTATATACTGGAAGTTATATTCTTTTAATAGTTATAGAGAATGCATATCCTTAATTGGAAAAAAATTATAGCAAGTACTGGCCAACAAAATTAGTACGTGTTAGGCATTTAAATTAAATATTTTGTAGCATAGCTATTTTTTAACGTTATAATCTGATCATCTTAAGGGATCACCCAATTGAGGTGGTTGAGACCCCCTGAAAACTGAGAATGACCGGGTAAATATGCTAAGATTGTTTAAATTAAATCCGGACAACAGCGGATATTGAAAATACTTTATTTTATATATATATATATATATATATATATATATATATATATATATGTGTGTATATATATATATTACTGTTTGAAAAGCCAGAGGTATATTTTATTGTTTAAAAATCCAATAACAGGAAACGTCAGAAAAATAAAAACGAGAATGTACTTGTTATCCTGGAGAAAACCTTCAGACAATAGTTTCTAAACGACAGGGTTGACCCCGGGGGTCATGTGAACGGATGTCATATTTGGTCCCAGATTACAAAACTGGTAATATTGGTGAAGTGCACATACGCAAATATATATAGGGTTTCCCAAATACGTAGCTGATTATTGAATAGGACCACCACATTCCGATCCGTCCCGGAATATAAAAACAAGCGCCCAGTTTTTTTGTTTTTTTAGACAGATTGGAGAGAGACTGCCTGGAATCTCAAGATAATAACACCGCTCCCAAACGCCTGGCCACACCCCCTCTCAATTTCATCTGAGTGCCATCTACGAAGAAGAGAGATTATTCATTTAAAAATGTGCTAAGAACTGAACGTATATATCTGTAAAAAGACTAATTTTTGTTCAATTAATTTTTACTAGCATAGAAGTATTATTAGTTTGCCTTCCTTTCTTTCTGGCATATGCGAGCTTTGCTTTTTGCTTTCAGAAAAATTCGACAGAGAAGCGCTTAGAATTCCATGTGGCGAGCTCCTAGCCGACTGGACATCACGAGCCACAGATTCGAAGAAGACCAGAGGTCAGTTGCTTGACCTCACCACGGGAGTTCGGCCGCAACGTAATGATTTGATGAATATAAATTAGTAGAGAGATTTTATGATAGCGTTAGCCTGCAGAATCAAGTGTCAAGCAGAAGAAAATGGCAGTATTTCTTTAACGTTTTTAAATTCAATATTTAATCTCATCCCATAGGCATTGTTAGATTTTCTTCCATGACGAGTTATGTCATCATTTGGAAAGCGTAACCTTGGATCACCGTAGTATTCATCTTTTTACAGAGCGTTGATTCAGGGGTTTTATTTTCCATTATAATCCAGTGGTATAATATTGTGTTAATTATTCTTTACACCCCCCCACACACATATATATATATATATATATATATATATATATATATATATATATATATATATATATATATAAAAACATATTTTTACAAACAGATAGCTATGATATACAGCTTCTGCTACTGTGTTTCTGTGTATCTGAGTTTTTTTCACTTTATCCTTTAATAATTTACTCAGTAGCATATACCATTAAAAATTTCTATCATCATATCTAATATATAAAAAAAGTTCACACATATGTTTATTATGGAGAGACATTAGATGCCCACGAGGCACAGTCGTTGGGTGTATAAGATATACTCATTCAAGAGTTTGTCAGGACAACCCCTTGTATGATAGTACTTTTTCCTAAAAGAACTCCCTGACTAAATATTAAACATAACATAATATTTGTGGCCAAAGTAAGATTTCTCAGATATGACTAAGCTTTATTGTATTTTACGAGATATTCTGTACCTTATGGAAGTTAATTTTTCTCAATTCGACGCACGGAGAGATATAATCAACCAGACTAGATGAATTAGTAGAGGAAAATTATGTTCTAATTTATATTACTAAATCAGTGTTATACCTCTAAAGGATATATTGAAGAGAAAATTCGATTATCTATGTACATCATATAATGACAAAATGTTAGTTGCAGAAAGAGGTTGTGTCATTTATATCTTGGAATATATATATATATATATATATATATATATATATATATATATATATATATTCGGTTGAAGGAAAATGAAAGAAAATCACACAAAAGTTAAAGATTCTTTCTAAACTAAAAATGTATTATCATGTAATTCTTTTTAGGAGACGATAATTGAGTTTTTTAAATTTTTGTGCATGGCCACATGGGAGACTGTTTTTAAAACTTTATACAGATTTTTTTGTAAGGCACTTATATGCATATATATATATATATATATATATATATATATATATATATATAGTATTTAAAAGATATTAAAAAGATATATATAGTTAAACAAACTCTATCAGATTTTAATATACTTTAACCAAGTGTATAATATTCTAATTTAGACTTCTTCAAAATGTATGAAAGTTTGAACAGAATGCTTTAACCTTAAAATGTTAGGTGCATCAACATTTTTTATTATGACTCATGATAGAGGTAGTGGTTCTTAATAATTACTGATAGACTCTCTCTTATATTGCCGCATTAATTTGTTAATTTAACCATAGTTTTTAGCAAATTTGTAACTTTAAAAATAGCGGTGAAAGAGATAGATCCAAACTGCATTATAACACTTAATGAATAGTTGTTGGTAATCAGTTGTTATCACTTGCATTGCAGTTCGATCCAACTTGTTTCAAATAATCGCATTTTTTAATTAAATATCTAACGTTTTTCCCCTGATACTCGCTAACCATTAGTTATAAAATTCAGACTATCTATCACTACCTCTATTACTGGACACATTTTTTTACTCTTTTGTAAGGCATATGCAGGTGAGTCACGGGATACGGATGCTTTTAGAACCCTTTTCGCTTCAAAATATAACGTAATGGCATAGTTTATTAAATGATGTTATGTACATTAAAATTTTTTGTTGAATATCCGTAGCATCTGTTTTCCGCGACTATACTATATAACTGTCGCTTCTATCACCCTTTCAGTTTTTATTAAAAGTACAATTTAATAAAGAAAGAGAAATAATTTACAATTTAGAATATCATTTAACAATAAAATTACTATTAGCACAAATGTTAATATTTTTAACGGTAGTGGAAAAATGTAGATAGCGAATTGGATGTAAAGATCAGCAGTAGCATGCAGGCGATGTTGTTTGTTTTTATATTGACTGACTTTGAAACCTCAGATTTATCCTAGCCAAATGATTATCCTAGCTAAATAAGTGACCCAACAGGTCCAGCATTTTTCTAGTACTTATATAATACATAATAAATATCTGTAACATCAGGGTAAATATATCAGCTAGTAATTATAAAGTGCATTTCATATAAATAGACTAGACATTTGCTATTGCAATACTGTTTCGTAGATACAAAATTCTATGAGTAGGTTTTCGATGTTCGTTCTATTTTTCTTTTGTTGCTTCTATGTCAGTGGATCTTTGTTATTTTATGTTTCCGGAAGATCGGTTGTTTCTGAAGTTGGCTTCCTGCGGAAATGGGTTTCTCTATTGATCTTACTTCGTCGGTCGCATCTGTGTCCTTTACGTTGATTGATGTTGAGAACTGACGCGGTTTTCGTTTTAAATAAGTTTGGTTGTTATTTTGAGCTTATGTCGATATTGCTGCTTCAATCGAATGAACATTGAAAAGGTTGATAGAGAATAAGCAGATAACTTTAATTTGTACTCTCGAGAAACTACAAATAAAATATAAATGTGTATTTCTTTTCTTCTGACGACTCTGATATTTAAGCATTGTTCGCCTTACATACTTATGTGTATTCATATTATAACTCATACGCATGTCGTAATCGTTTTTATTTCTTGCGTATTTATTGACATTATTTTCAACAATACTGTTCGTACAAGGTCATTAAAAAAGTAAAATGCATCTGGTGACATTCCACTTCAAAATATAAATGTAAATTTGACAAATAAATACACTTTTTTGATCACATTTATATAGATATATTGAATCTTATACAATTACTATTTGCCTGTACAATTGCTTAACAAATCTGCTTTATATGCTGTGAAACAGAAAAACAGAACTATTTCATGTCCCCGGCAGTTGTATTTACTATTGTTCATTCAGAAAAGTTTGACGTAGGCAGTGTCAGATGTTATAAATATGAAGAAAGTTATATATCAGTCGGTTTATACCGTCGACTGCCTGGAATATCCTATCGGAAATGGATATTTGCTGCTTGAATCACAATTGTTATAAATAGGTTGGGTGATTCATATCGATTATTGTGTCTTGGAACACATTCTTAAGCATTTCTTTTACTGTTCAGACAAAAGGTAAAAGTCGATTACTTTGCTAAATACATCGAACGTTTTTGTTAAGCGTATTAACACTAAAGAAGGAATTACGCCTCCAACTAATAAAGAGCGCGCTGTTTTAAAAGGTGACACGACATGGTATATTCATGAGAATGATATCCGCAGAAGGATTCGCCCACACACCCACTCATCTACATACACGATATGACATCAACGCTACGGGATTAGAATAGATAAAGAAGAGATATGCAGCAGATGATGTACAAAACCTATGCTGACTACAAAAGTTATGTTTATTCCAACATTACATTATTTCGCATGCGTTTAATTCTTTTACACTAATGAAGTATGCCTGTCCACAACGTCCTCGTACATAAAAAAGTTGACAAAGAAAGACATCACTATATTGGAATACATACACCTTCTTCAGATGGAAATGCTAGATGTGGTATTCGTTTATCCAAGCTAAATATCATTCGTAAACAGGGCTATTCATACGCCTGCAAACTATAATGAAAAATAACGTTCCAATAAATACTGACTCAAAATAAATAGAAGAATAAAGTGAAAGATACTAAAACAATTAAGTTGTTATTCAACCTTGAATAGACGCACGATTTTTTTATCGAAATATAGTGCAATTTTAGAATAAATTCTGAACTACATTAACCATATGTTGGGTAAATCTTAATATCGATTACCCTATATAGAAAAACAGTCGCTAGATTTCGAGTGAGTATTTGCATGAAATGAAATAATCCCAGGTTTAGCTCCCATCTATCAGAGATTACGCTATTGATTTGGTCAGAATACCAAAGTAATCTTTGATGACATCCTTACAAAGGAAATAATCCTATTGAAAATATACAAGGGAATGGCCAACTTACACTACTCAGATGAGATTATAATTGCAATTGCTTACGGACTGTGGTATATTTATTCTTACCTACGTTTAAACTATGCTTCTTACATGTCAATATAGTGAATTTAAATTTTGCGCCAGGAATAAAATTAGTAAAAATTTAGGTGATTCTGTTCGAGTTTAACCCAATTTGTTTCATGTTAGTTAACTGTAAACTTTATGTTTATAATGCGCGCTTAGACTAGAGTATATGCTATTATTAAGAAATCATAATATTTTAAATGTATTATACGAATCTATTGTATCGTGTTTGTTAATAAAGCGAGCTATATGTATGTTTTCTAGTGCAGCCTAAATAGAAAGTAATAAGTGTTATCACACACATTTTAATCGAAAAACATTCAGAGAATTGATGATACAAGTATACTGAGATGTAACAATAATACATGTCTCATGGGTGGCGTCAATATAAAATTGAATACACTACACTTAACTTATCTAATTAAATCGGATCAGTTAAAATATGCAACTTATCTAAAAACTGAATTGTGTTCAGTAATGGATTGGTTTAAGAAATGACTTGTGTGGTTAAATACAATGCTCCCACAACTCAATCTTCACTCTTCAATCCTGCAGTCCCATGCACTTCTGACAGCAATTGCTTCTGCCAAACAAAAAAGACACCCTCTCTCCCAAATACAGGCTTTTTATAGGGCAAAACCGTCCAAAGTTATTTGCATACTCTTCCCATGATCTCTAGTCAAGTCATAATCTAAATAGACGCAGTGGCAATTCTCTTCTTCTTTCTCTCTCTGAAGCGGGCGTTGCCAGTGGTAAAAGGTTTTTTATTTTACTACACGCCCCCATGATCATTAAAGATCATTCACATTTCATAATCCCGTGTCCAGATCGGCACATTGCGTTCTCTTTGCGGTCTCTGCATCGGCACCGGTTCATCTTCATCACTCCCTGGCTCAGTACCACCATCCTCATCCCCTAAATGGACCACACGCCTTAAATCTAAAACATGTCGTGGCATACATTGACACTTAAGTTGTTTGGGGATTGCACTCCTGTTATCACTCCTCTTCCCCACTGCGTTGTGCATCGGGCATTAGGCGGTTTCACCCAAACTTCTTCTATTTGGATTCTGGCTGGTCCTTGATCATTAATTTCCGGTGACATGTCTCTAGGATGTCTCCATTCGTAATTAAAGATTGCTCTATGTGGTACTGTGTCATCTCCTTGCCCGACCTTAGGGGACATGTTGTACCAAAATGTTGCCCGTTCAGGCGATATTCTTCCTCTCTCAGCTATTGCTTTCACGGTCCGATGATGTCGCTCCACAATGCCATTCCCTCCAGGTATGTAGGCTGCCCTGTAATAACTTTTAATCTTCCATTTTTTTAGCATCGTCTGAAAGATTTCTGAGCGAAAAACAGTGCCGTTGTCCATTATCACCTCCCTTACTAGACCTCGTTCAAGCATCACCTTTTCTAATTCAGTTGCAACTGCAGATGCGGCTTCCACTCGCAGTTCCTTCCATATCGCCAGTCTACTTGGCCCACAATTAATTATTGATAAGTACGCTCCCCCTCGGTAGTGTGCTATGTCAATAGCTAGTCTCGACCAGTTCGTTAAAACTTCAATTTCCCCAGGATGATGTATATTTGGGGCAGGATCGATCGATTGACACCGAACACAGTTCTTTACTATCATCTGAATTTCTTCCCGTTTTACATTCGTATCCACTTGCCTCACCAAATATAATGTTCTCTCCACTCCCATGTGATGCATGTCATGCAACTCTTTAATTTCTCCAATTCCAAGACAGCATATCGGCGCCTCCTCTTTCTCAATTAACCACTGTTTTTTATCCGTGTTAGCGCATCTGCCTTGTTTCTTTCAGAAGGCACAAACACTGCTTTTATTTGCAGTTTCACTTCAGCCATCAACTCTCTAAGCATCCCTAATCTCCGCTTTATTATCACTTCTCCGGCACCCTTCTCTATTCTGCCACTCTCCTCCACAGTAGAGTTCACCCAACTGAGTACAGTGGCTGAATCAGTTCTTATTTCAATATTTGTCAGTCTCCATTTGATAGCTAAATTGACACCCTTTAGAACAGCATCTAATTCAGCTATGTTAATGTGATTAAAGTCATCACTTTTCAACAGCCAAGTTGCATCTTCCGCCACCACACCGCCAATCTCGACAACCACGCCAGTTGCAACATAGCTTGCATCACACCACACGACTCCTGTGCTCACTTCAGGTATGTGCCAAGCACCATTAACAGGGTCTTCTTTTTTCACCTCAGCTAGAACCTCCTGCATCACTTTCATGGTTCTGCAATCAACTTTTTCTTCCCAATCCATTCCATTTGCTCTTCTTTTC
Organism: Euprymna scolopes; assembly: GCF_053919585.1. Taxonomy (NCBI): domain Eukaryota; kingdom Metazoa; phylum Mollusca; class Cephalopoda; order Sepiida; family Sepiolidae; genus Euprymna; species Euprymna scolopes. The sequence goes on along the minus strand of NC_136486.1, from coordinate 67,465,688 downwards.
ACATAACTGCATGCTAATCGCAGCCATCCAGCAATTGGATAGTGCCCCAATAATTTACCACAGATCGAAAATAGCTTCCGCCTACTAATTTCTCCTCCCATCTCTGGGATCTCGTTGCCTCTCCTGAACATTAGTGCCCCCATCTTATTTTTCATAAGCTTAAGGCCCAGTGCCGCTCCTCCGTCCAGGGATTCCGGAGATTTTGCTGCTAACCCAAACCCCTTCAAATGTTCCACAAATTCCTGTGTCGATATTTTTGTTACGTCTACCATTATATCATCAATGTATGAATCAGTGGCCTCTTTCGTCCTACTTCCTTTCTTTAATACTGTTTTTAAAATGGCTGCCATAATCTTTGGTGGTACATTAAGTCCGAATCCTAATCGTGTTAGGCAATAGGTTTTTCCTTTATAACAGACCAGCTGGTACTGCCGTAGTTCCTTTGCCACATGTAGTTGCAGATAGACAGACTTAAGGCCCACTATTGCGGTCCCTCCTACCAACTGTCTCCAATTTTTTATATTTTTATCACGTACATCTATTATGTCGCTCCCTGTATGACACGCTACAAAACGGTTCAACTCACGCAGGTCGAACACTGGCCTAACTTTCCCTTTTGTGGCCTGAAATACTGCCATCAATGGCAACACACCTTTTCTTTCTCCTTTCCATGGTAACAGAATACCATTCGATATCCATCTTTCTACCTCTTTCTCGAATTCTAATTTCTTATCGCCTTCCAGAGAGTTTTTATAATATTGGACTTTGTTCTGCAATACTGGAAGCTCTCCCTTCCATGTCCATCTTACTGTCCATTAATCTCCATCGAAGTTTGCTTTAAAGTCTTTATCCTCGATTTTGCAAACATTCAGCTGATAGGCAGCCACGGCACATTGTATATCTCCAAACTTCACTTTGGCTTTCTTTATAGTTACACCTCCCAGCTCATTAATCACGTCCATTCCAATTATGACGTCGATCCCATCAACGATGTGATTCATCAAGATTGCCCTCGCCTTTACGTGCATTCCACAGACTTTTATCTCCACTTGTCTGGCTCCTTTACATTCTATATTCCTCCCATCAACTGCTTTCACTGTACCGCTCCTTCCATATCCCTTCAAAAGTTTGGAATTGATTAAAGTAGTGATGCAGTATCGACAAGTGCAGTCATTACAGAATCATTCACCTCTACTTTTATTATAGGAAGAGGCCAGTATCGCGCCTTCATTTCATTGCTAGGGTAGCTTGCGGCGCAGAAGCTCCGCCTTGCCCGTTTCCCTGAATCTGAGGACAATATCTCGCAATGTGGCCAAATGTTCCACAATTGTAGCATGTTGCCCTGGCCCTAGGGATCTCTGTGCAATCATTTTTTAGGTGAGGTCCTTGTCATCTAAAGCACTGAAGGCTTGATTCTTTCTTTCCCTTATTAGTCTCATTAGTTTGCGCACTTGCGGCCAATGTCCGAGTTTCTATGATCCTTTTGTTGACTAAAAGCCGTGCAGTCGGTATCAGTTTGCTGACATCCATTCCTTCTATGGTCGGTAGCTGCTGTTATGACACAGATACATCCTCTGGGAATCCAGTTATGAATGCCAGTTTGGCTGTATGTTCCAGCCCTCTTCCCAGATATCCCGCCAGTCCAGCCAATCTTTTGATTTTATTAGCATAAACATCCACCGATTCTCCTGTCCACTTGAATCGTTGCAGTTTTTCGTATGCCTCAAAAGGCCCGTCAGTGAAGGCGGTCACGAGTCTCATCTCTATCAGTTCTGCATCTTCTTGTTCTGCATTATTCATCTCAAGATAGAGAGCGAGTGCATCTCCCTGCAAAAAAAGTGGAATAAAACTGGCAAGGTCTGGCACATGTTGAAGCTTAGCCACCAGTTTTGCTTCCTTTATCCATCCGACTACATCACCTCTCCACTAAAAGGTGGTATCACATATTTTCCCAATCTCAACATCCCAGATTCCATGATCTGTTCTTTGCCGAAATAGCTTGTGGTTAAATACAATGACCCCAGAACTCAATCTTCACTCTTCAATCCTGCAGTCAAATGCACTTCTGACAGCAATTGCTTCTGCCAAACAAAAAAGACACCCTCTCTCCTAAATACAGGCTTTTTATAGGACAAAACCGTCCAAAGTTATTTGCATACTCTTCCCATGATCTCTAGTCTATAAATAGACGCAGTGACCATTCTCTTCTTCTTTCACTCTCTGACGCGGGCGTTGCCAGTGGTAAAAGTTTTTTTTTTTTACTACAACTTGTTTCGTGCAATTCTCTTAAAATTCATTTTGCAGTCGATGAGAAACTAACCCTAAAACGTAGTTGTCATACAGCTTCTTACTCCAGTACTCGTATCCCTAAAAACAGCAAGGTTATGAAATTCTCTACTTGCTCATTGATTCCACCTACTTACAAGATTGGCGTTTGTAAGACAAAAGTCAATAAGTATCTCCAGTCTATACGATGATCATATTTCGTTCTTTAATCGGAATCATATCTTTTTATCTAACAGTTCCATGTAAAAGAAATTTGTTTGGCATTATTTTATGTTGATTGTGTTTAGTTAAAGAAAATACTGTTGATTAAAAGACACGCGGTCTGGTTTCTCTTCTAAAAGGAACTCTTATAGAATTCATTCCGTGATTAGTGTCGAAAATTTAACCACGAAAACAGTGATACCGCTGTGTTGGCAACTTAATGAAAGAAACAGAAAGATTATATATATATATATATATATATATATATATATATATATATATATATATATATATATATATAATATATATATATAAATATATATAAATTTATATATATATAAATATATATATATATATATAAATATATATATATATTTATATATATATATATTTATATATATATATATATATATATATATATATATAAATTAGCAGGACCAGTTTACCGGCGTTGCCCGATGGTACATTCCCTCCCCCGCGAAAAAATTAAAGTACGGTTGTTGTTTTTGTTGTTGTTGTTGTTGTTGTGGCTGTTGTTGTGGTTGTTGTTTCTCAACCCCAACTTCCTTATTGTAGAACGGCTTTCGGAATAGAAATCTCATTTTCTGTCGGCTGGTAGGTTGTCCGAAAATTACCGACGGATAAATTTGGTTGTTGTAGTGTCGGTGGGCCATGCATACTACTATGGTTGGCAGGGTATGGTTCAAGTTAAGTGTCAGGGTATGGATGTTTTGTTAGAAATACTGGAGTTTAGGTGGCGAAACACTCTCGAATCATCTATCACTTAAAAGGAACTAAATTCCTGTACTCACCTGTACGATACGATGTAAATATATACACGTTTATGAATAAACGAAGCAATATTGAAAGAACATGTTCTTATTAAAATAATACGCAGAATAGAATTTTATATGACTGTGTAAGAAATTTATTTCACAAAAATGTGTAAATATATGTACTTGTAAGAAAATAAATTTGGTGGAAATGATACAAAATCAGTTTATTAAGCTTAGTGACCTATTTACATAAAAAAACAAAACAATTTATCTTAGTTATAAGCGTTTAAATAAACTACGCAATTCTAAAATTAACCACAAAATTACCCCCATGTTTAACACGATGTAACTGTATTATAATTTAATATTATCAATATAACTTTTGTACCATATAAAAGAACCAGGGCAAAATAAACTAGTAATCATTTTTTTAAAATTTTTTCATCGTAGGAAAATAAGAAAATTACGAGACGAAAATCGTGTTCACATAATTGACGCTTTAAAATATTATTATATATATTCGATATTTATTCATTTTTGAATGTAATTACATATAACATGCAGTTTCTATAAAATGTGTGAAGGAAACTAATGTTTGCGGTGCGTGCCCTCCCTTTTCCCAAAATTTAAACAAAATATATTTTAATTGATTAATATATTGATTAAACATAATTTTAATTGATTAATATATTGATTAAACATAAAAGTGTTAATAAAAAAATATGTTTTTTTCAAAAGTTTAAATACACGTATTTAACAGTAACTTCCTTCAAGTTGCAATTAAAATATTGATATAAATTTAATGGTATTATTATTTTAATAGTTTGTTTTCTAATGACTATATACTATTATCAGTTTAATCTTCAATAAAAAAAAACTTCGGAAAAATCCAGTAATTCAAAATGTTAATAGCATTTTATTTGTTTTATATATTAAGGCGTAAGATAAACATGTCTCTTTCCACCTATTTCATCGCTTTATTAAAATCGATTAAAATTATTAGTGCACAAACTACAAACATATCTAGTGTATTTGTTTTTCGCCAATATTTATGAAATCATGTAATGAAACAAACGAACAGACCTACATATTTAGCAAAACCGTATTTCATATTTAATGTATAAATATTTATGATATTATGAATCCTTGAACAGGATAAAAACTAAAAATTTTAATAACAAAGCTTAATTAAAAATTAGAGTTCAAAGATTTGTTAAAATCATTGATCACTTTTGTTGCGTTATATGTCGTATAGTTAACACAAGTCTGACGTCACGGGTTTATGTGCTCCATTCTTCGCAATTGTGCTTAAAGTACGCACCAAAAAAGCAAAAAAAGAAAAGGGCGTGTATTATATCTCTGTCTTTTCCGCTATCTGTCTAGGGAGTAGTGGTGGATGTAGTAAGTGCAACGCGAAGTGAGCAATCAACTATGCATGTTGGCTAACTAAATCTGCTTAGCAGAGAACAATTTATAAACGAATAAATAACGAGTTGGAGAGAGTAAAAGAGAGGGATTAGTTAGTAATGTTGGGAGTAGATGTTGGAATAGAGAGGGCTGTGTACGTTTAATCTTGAAATTTTGTGGCTGAATAAATAAAATGACAAACGAAATATTTTAAGAGCATGGAAAGGCCCTGTAACGCAATGCTAATGTAGATAATTTATAGCAAAATAAATAGAAGAGAATAGGTATGTAAATAAATGGCGGCATGTATGCAATTGTGGAATCGTTCGTTTTATGATTGAAAATGCGAATATCAAAGTAGAAAGATGTCTACGTCTCATCCAATCAAGGGTGGCGGATTTGGTAAGTGAGAAATTATTATTAAGAAGTAAGAACGTGTAAATGCTATTGTATCTCTATGTGGATATTAAAAATTAAGAGCGGCGTAAACCCATCAGAGTAGAGAGTAAAGATGCCGCCGGTGTCTAGTGGGAGTAGTTGTAGTACAGAATAGCTAGGGAGAAAAATATGTAGATCGTGAGATTGTGATCGTGACGCTCCTCGAAAATAACGTAACATTTAAATCTTACACGTAGAGATGTATGTAAAGCCGTTCTAACATTACATAAGATTGTGGGTAATAGGCTAGACATAATAAATGCGCATGCAGTTGCAAACCTAATGTAGTTTGGTCCATAGGCGAAAACTGCGCCTCTTTTATTATATCTAGGGATGGATATATATATATATATATATATATATATATATATATATATATATATATATATGCACACACACTAAGTTATGCAGCAGAATAGGACGCTGCACAAAAAGTACACTAATTATCATGATATAGTTGAATCGAGGGTAATACAAACACATAGATAATAATGTAGATAATGAAATTTTTCGAAGTCTCTTCCAATAAATTATTCCCGGGTAAAAAACTCCTAAGGAATATGTATTATGTTGGTGTTCAATTTAAAAAAAAAAACTTATATATGTAAATATACCCATAAAATACTTGTGAAAGTGAAGGATATCTTAAACAAAAATATACAATAAGGAAACTG
>NC_136486.1:67434906-67454906 GCF_053919585.1 Euprymna scolopes | reverse complement strand
AAGATATTTACTATGTTGAAATAATTTTTGGATTTTATCCAAGTCAAAATACAGGTAATATCAATATTCTAAACAAATTAAATTTCCGTGGAGAAATTTGATCGAATTGATTGCTTCTTTATTTAAAAAAATATCACCGTTATTCTGTCGAATTCTCTGTCTATTACGTCACCTGTATATTCTGAATCTACTATTCTAAATTAAGATGCCGTGTGTATAATATGGTTCTTTTTACCTTAATTATTAAAGATAATTTAATAGGATGGCTAACCCTTTCTGAGATCTATCCATATCTGGTACAAATAATATCGAACTTTACGCTCGACTTGCTCACATAATTTCAGTGATGAATTATATACACTCTTTGTTTCGTCGGTTTTTACTAATATAAAGGGGCACGTTGGTTATTGTCTCATCAGTGTATAGTATTATGAATGCATTTAACATAAAACAAGCCATAAACTACTGCATGTCTAACGGCGTAATAATCGGAAACTTTTCGGAATTGAATTAAGACACCACAGCTTTATCAAGATGATGCTAAGAAAGGACTGTTTCCATTATTTCACATTCTGCAATTGAGCCAATTTCTTATTGAATATTAGATTTTAACAAATTTATAGTAGTGAGTTCGAAAAAAATAAAAAAATGACTTCGCTGACATGAGTTCGAACTGAAACTAAATTATTTAGCGTTCAAGCCGAGGTTTCTTCCGATGTAGATCTCAAGAGATAGGTAAAAAATATTGTTAGTATTAAAGGACTTTAAGAAATAATTAAAATTTGCGATTGCACGGAAAGAAATAGAATGTCGGCAAGTTGAAATGAACATTTGTCATTTAAACTTGCGAATATATTTCCGAACGCATTAGTAATGTATCCAAGCAAAGATCCAACTTGTTATAAACTTGTTGTCGAATATTTCTGTTTGCTTACTATTTTCTTTTAATTTTAGTGTTATGTGCACAATAGTATAACGCTCTACTTTTTTAAATAATCACACACACATAGACACACACATACACTTACTAGTTTATTTTAATCGATATTATAATGAGATGTTAAGTTCCGTCCGTTTTATTTTTACGTCTAATAAAACAATAAACAGTCTTGTTCGAAACCCAATCATGTTTGCACAAAGCTCTGTCATAATGACGATCGTTTTATTGTTGGTAACATGTATTTAAGCATGCTATAAATATGACTATAACATTAATTGAAATAAACTGTAATAAGTTAAAACAAATATACAACATTAATGGAACTTTCGCATAATGTACTACTACCTTCGGCATCCGTATTATGCACGGCACATTCTTTTGTTCTTTCAAATCAAGATCTATGCATTGTCTCAGTATAAAATCTAAAATATATTCGATTGCTGCAGATAAAATATCTAAAAATAATAATTATGATTATCAAAATTAAGTTTGAGACAAAAATGTTATTAAAACGATGGTATTGTATTGTCTTATACTGACCTTAAAATATGTAAACTCATTATGTATATTTAATATCCACTTATACATTTAAGGCTTGGATAATTTTGTATTATGTTTCCACTGGGTTTCAACTTTAAGAACTTCAAACCTGCTTAAATTGTAACTTGTTGAAATCTTAAAACTTTATTAAGAACGTGGTATATGATACAATTTTTTAGACGTAACGCATTTAATGCATGGGGTTACATTATTCTATTTTCCTCTGTCATCTTTGTTTGCGTAAGTAAAATTGTATATACGTTTTTACTGTCTATAATGCTGATATTTTTTGAATTATACTAGACACGTACTAATTTAGGGATATAAGGAGACTTACTAATTTTCATCAAGATTAGAAAAGATGTCGCAAAGTAAATATAAGTTGTGAAACAAAGCCTTCAAAAATAGTAGCAATGCATATTTTTATTTACAACATTAAATTATTATTCGTTCGACTTATGTCAAATCTCTGTAGCCGATGAATACAAGCGTTAGGTATGTTGGGAAGATATCATTTTTGAAGATGTTGTTGCACAAATTTCAAACCGGAATTGATATTGCTTTTCAGTGATAACTATAAGTATAGAACAACTGATAATACCGTCGACATAAGTATGACCACTTGCACATATATTATTCATAAATGACCATTATACACAGTCAGCATTTAACAGACTGTATAGTAGTATGTGAGAACACATACGCACTCTTTTCAAATTCAGAGATTAAAATTAATTAATTTAACAAGTTCCATATAATAGTTCTCAATATAATATAGCGAGATATACCTTTATATATATTCAACTAAATATGTTTTTTTGTTGCTACACAATCGAAGTCATGTCGTAAATTCGGTGGTTTAAACAAATACTAACCGACTCCTGTCCGGCGAGAGAAAGGATGTTTTTTCACAAAGACATATTCCTCAGTGAAAGCCAGAAATCAAACGTACACGAAATTGAACGCTAGGAAAATCAGATCTTAAAACTATGAAAAGGAAAAATAGTAGAGCGAAAGGGAAGATGAGATAGAACTCGCAAGGAAATGTGTGTTAGTAGATATCAGGTAATTTCCCATCGGATTAAAAAGTAAGGTTTATTCCGAAAAAAGATAATTGATGTCCCTTTCGGCTAATTAGTTTGAAAGAAAACAAAAACAGTAGGATTATTTTGAATTTATTCTTTTTTTATTAACCAGACAGTTTATTTTCTGTCAAGTAAAACAGTTACTTTTTTGGTATGTTTTATTAATAAGATTGTGTTTTATTGTATTTTTACTAACTGTATTTTATTTGTTTGTTAGGCCCAATAAAAAAAAATAAATGCAAAGCTAAATATACAAAGTGAGTTTTAAAAGTCCTGGATCATTTCAAATAGTTAGATTCGAATTGTAAAAACTATTATATATAAGAAGAAGTTTTATAAAAAAAACTAACAAATATGATTGATTCAATGTCAAAAAATAATCTGATTAAATATTTTACCAATATAACTATTTTTATATTTTAATAGAATTTTTTTAAATCATAAATAAATCTTAAAATTAGCAAATAAAAAATAAGAGATAATAAAGAAATTATAAAAAATAAACTATGAGTAAAATAAAATATAACTAATACTTAAATATTTAAAAGTAAGGGTTATTCCGAAAAAGATAATTGAGGTCCCTTCCGGATAATTAGTTGTTTGCAAGAAAACAAAAACAGCACGGTTATTTTGAATTGATTATTTTTTTATTAACCAGACAGTTTATTTTCTGTCAAGTAAAACAGTTAATTTTTTGGTATGTTTTATTAATAAGATTGTGTTTTATTGTATTTTAACTTAATGTATTTTCTTTGTTTTTTAAGCCCAATAAAAAATAAATGAAAAGCAAATTATACATACTTGGATAATTTACAAGTAGGCTTGATTCGAATTGTAAAAACTATTATATGGAAGAAATGTTATAAAAACTGACAAATATGATTGATTCAATGTAAAAAAAATGTTTTACCAATATAACTATTTTTATATTTTGAATAGAAAATTATTTTAAAACAAATCATAAATAAATTTAAAAATAGCAAATAAAAAATAAGAAATTATAATGAAATTATAAAAAAAACTATGAGTAAAATAAAATATAACATATACTTAAATATACGTCAAATAAATATTAATAGCCATCAAAGTACAAAGATATTTAATATATATATATATATATATATATATATATATATATACATATATGTTCCGTCTGCCTGCTTCCCACCGGACTACAACTTGGATGTCTTCAAGTCCAACGTAAACAAATTTCTAATGAACCGCCCCCTTAAGTAAACACTTCATCAAATCTCCACACGAACGTAATGTACTTGCAATAGCCGTTATCCCTTAGTGGATTCCGGGCCTTGATTAGTGGTGATCACTGTGTAAATATATATATATATATATATATATATATATATATATATATATATATATATATATATATATATATATATATATATAATAAGTTATTAAGCATTAAGTAATTAAATAACTAGACAATCGATGTATAAAAATCAAAATACAAATTAAAATAACGCATAAATACCATAAAACTAATGAAGTGCAATAATAGCGATTGAAATAAGTGCAATGGTTGTAAAATATCTCAATACATAAAAGTTTAATATAGAAAGTTAGATGTTATAATAAAAGAGATAAAAAATATGTTATTGATTTAAATATTTACAATCGACAGAGTTGAAGTACAGATTTCCGAAAAGACGCTTAGTTATAAACTTTAAAACGTAAATAAGCACAAAAAAAGAAAAGGATGAGTCTAAATATTTAAATATATAAATAAGTAACTGGGAAAACAAACAAGTAAAAACAGAATATTAGATATTAATATTTTTATGAAAGGGGGCTATATAAATTGCTAGTAAATTTGGATTCATAATGATTGCTGTATCTATTGATGTCCTTAATTGTAATAATAATATTATTATTATTAATAATAATAATAATAATAATAATAATAATAATAATAATATATATATATATATATATATATATATATTAAGGCATAAAAATATGGTGAATGTAAGGAAAGGAATGATTAATGTCTACGTATCATTTGCTGTTTTGAGCAAAAGAAGATTTTACTTCCCCTGCGACGGGTATTACACATGTAGGAAATAAGTTTACCTGCCCTAGTATAGGTAATTTACATCAAGTATATCACATAATTTTACCGTTTGGAGAACGGGCAATGTACAACACTTTTAAAATAATTTGACCTACCCTAGGACGAGTAATTTAAATACGTATATGGAACAATTAAACATACCCTGGACAGGTATTGTACAACACATAGAAAATAATTCCTCTTCCCCTCAAGGCTACCATAAATTTTAGACACTTGAAATCATTTTTAGAAGATGGGTCATTAGTATTTCCAAATAATTACACAAATACATTGTCCTGGTAATGGTTAGGGAACCCTTGCTTCACTATAAATTTAAACATTACTGTGTTTCTTTCAATCCCCGCTATCGGCACTATAATTGTAAGAAAAAGTATGTCATTTTTGAAGATGTCTCAGCAGGATGTTTAAATTAATGCATTGACAAAATTAAGTAATTAAACAACCCTTGCTTCATTATTAATTCAACATTACTGTTTCATTTACTCTCGCCACTACCGGCAACTTTTTTTGGGGGAAAAAGACATCATTGAACATTCAGAAAAATATAAATGACCCCAAATAGAAACTTTACCATTTAACCTTCGCACAATATATTTCAAGTGGTTTAATGCTTTGTCTGGAAAAATTTCCATAACATTTTCTAGTGGGTTCATGCCTTGTCTGGAGTGAGCTCCATGAGATATTTTTAGTTACTTCATGCATTATATCAAGCTATTTGCATACTCCATTTCAAGTGGTTCCATGCCTTGTCTGGACGATGTCTCCATCAACCACATTCAATCTTGGCGACGCTGGTATGTATTTCAACCTGTCTCATTCAGTTCCAGGCGATGCCTGGTATTCCGCTGGTGTATATTTCCACATACCTCGTTTTATCTCGAACGACGCTAGGGCGTTTTGCTAGTATATATTTCCAACTGTCTAATTCAATTCCGGGCGACACCTTGCCTTCTGCTACTATATATTTCCACCCTCCAACTGTCAAAATTATACATGTAATTAAGTAATGTTGAACTCATAAATATGTTCAGCCTTTTCCGGGACTGACTTCATAGCCCCGCACCTTACTAAGTATACAGGGCATATAGTAATGCTTCAATTGTAGACTGTTTCAGCGATTTCGAGACTGACCTTATATTCCAATATCGTCGGTTACAAATATATATGACATGAAGTAATGTTTAAATAGTAAACAGTTGAAACTATTTCCCAGATAGACTTAATATACCCCACCATACTATAAAAAATATACATGTAATAAAGTAATGTTATTATCGCAAACTGTTTCAGCAATTTTCGTGACTGATTTCATATCCGTCCCCCGATCATAAAAATAAGCATGAAATAAAGTAATATTTAAATTTTAAAGTGTTTCACCCATCTCCAGGACTGACTCCATATCCCAAACACCACTGTTAAAAAAATGTATGAATTAAATTCATGTTTGAATGGTAAGTTGTTTCACCCATTTTCGGGACTGACCCCTTATCCCAAACACCGCTTGTAAAATATGTAAAAACTGATTTCATATGCCCCGCCCCACTAAGAATAAGCAAGCTCAATATTGCTTAACTTTTGTGATCTACAGAAAGGATTTCGTCTTCCCAAGTCGTCACCTATCTGCTAATGACCAAGCTCAATGTTGCTTCACGTTGATGTGTGTAATGTGATAAGTGGATAGTCCTTAATTCGCAGAGTTTCGAAGAGATAATTTCCTTCCATCAGAGGGTAGGAATAAGCAAAATGCGGGATAGGATTTTTCATACAAAAGTATTTCATGAAACTGCAAGTAAGTCAAAGATCTTACTTGATAACAAAAAGTGAAGCATGGGGAATATGGTGCAGAAAAGGTGATTACACGAATTGATAGTCTGGTGAAATGTAAATAATCCAATGACGGTAAAATCCAAAAATATAATTTCAAGAAAGTTAATTTAATTTCCATTCGCACAAGTAAAATCCAAGGAACTCACGTAATTGGAAGATGGTCAAAAATAATCCATGAGACCGAAATGCATGGAATAATTCACAAATATGTACAAGGGAAAGGAGAAAATAACATACTATTAATAAAATAAAGATATGCTTTTCACACGGCTGCCGAGACATAATGTAAATAAGAAAGATCAGGGAAGAAGAAGAGAAAAAAATTAAATGTTGATAGAATTAAATATAAAATAGACAAGCAAATATCAAAATGACACAGACAAAATGATGTTAAAAGGCGAGAAACATATAGGGCAAAGATAGGTGAACTGAAATGTACAGGTTATTACTTAAGAAAATGTCAGCAAGATGTGTTAAAAGACACTAAAAGGAAAAATAAATGAATAGATCAAAAAATAATAAATAAAAAATATATAAAATAAAATATATACATATATATATATATATATATATATATATATATATATATATATATATATATATATATATATATACGAATAATGCGCCGTAATTTATTTGTTAATGTTTATATTAAAAACTAGAAGACAGCAAATATTTATGTGAAATCCTTAGCAGAATAAAGCGTTAATATATACATATATATATATATATATATATATATATATATATATATATATATATATATATATATATATATACTTACATATATATATATATATATATAAATATATGTACATATATATATATATACATCAATTATTGTATATTATTTGTTCTGTTGAATGAACTTTTGTAAATACAAGTTATATCATAAACTGCGCCATACTTTATTTAGTAAATAATTCTAAATATCTATTTTTTGCGTATTTTTTCTTTAAAACTTATTATTAAACTAAAGTTTATTAAATTTAATTATAGACTAAAGTAAACGAAACTTTATTGAAATTAAATTGAAAGTTTTTAGTGTTTTGTATATTTTCGACATTCTTGGATATTTTAATTTTTCTAATTGATCGATTTAAATCAATAAGATAGTAATATAAATGTTAAAAACAAAATAAATAACAAATAAATAACAAATTATAATTATCTCATACAGATTAAAATTACTGCAGAAGTTAGCCTCTAACGTCGAGATTAATAGCAACTATTTTTGCATCACATGAACAACACTCTCAAAATCGCAACCTCTTCAACAAACGGAGCACCTATTTTTCCCAGAAGTATTTAGTAAACTACACATTTCACAGATATTGTGATTTCACCAATCGTAACTGACTCATTAACACACCGACGTTACATAAAATTCCTGATTTCTGATTAATAAATAATAACAGCTTTCTTATCATATTCCATCCATTATGATTGGTTGAGACGTGATAATTTTTATGTTACAGAATGAAAATATTTCCTTCATAAAAAACACTTTAAAATTTTACAATATGAGTTCGCTCTCTACAGAGGACAAGAGTGCAAATGAAAAAAAAAACGAATACACACATATTAACCACTGCTAAACAGGCAATCGAATACTATGAATCTTAATTACGAGAATATATGTCTACAGTTAGAATTATATACAAAACGCCTTCTTCGTCGTTGTTTGTACGCCCGAGACACTCTCAACAATGTAAACACAACAAAGGCTTGGTTATGTATACATTCACAAATTTTCATACGCCACTATCCCCCGCCACAAAACAGCATTGTAACAAACCATTTACGAGTAAGAATTTTCGGTTTTGGAGCAAGTTTCGACCCTTACAGGATGCTATATTTGTTTTGTTTTTCTTAGCTCTTTTTTTGTCATTTACTATTCCTGTAAGGAGATGATTTACTTTTATATTTTTCACCAAGGCAAAATCTCTTTATGTAAATTACATTGAGTACAGATACACTTATTTGTTATATATCTCTGTTTTTACCAATATTGTTTTCTATAGAGTATTTTATTTCCTTTTTTTTCTGGGCTGATTACCGAGACTTCTCACTCCGTAAACTTTGTTTATTGGAGGGGGGGTACAACACCAAAATGTTCTTTAAAATGAGAACTTATATAGGTTTTCAATTATGCTGGTATCGAAAATATCATTAGAATTTTGTAGTTCTCGAGATATAAACACCTGTATTATGCACTGCAATTTATTGGCTGCCAGTTTATAGACACGCGCGATAAACAAATTTACTTCCCTGCTACCGAAATTGCCCTCACCTAACTTTTTGTTTTTATGGAATATGTAGGTGGATATGCTCATGATTTCTGGCGATTATTTTCACCCCGTCTTATGGGGGGGTCTACTCCAAAAGCTATTCTTACCATTCAGAGGTTGATGGTGTCTATTCCGAACGTCGTTCTTAACATGACTTTACTCAAGCGTATGAACAATCGTAAATATTTTGTTTTACACGTTAAAAAAGAAAATGTAAAACTATAATTAAATTTAATACTATTAGTGGAAGATTTATGGAGAGGAAGACTTGACCCACACATGAAACCAACTATGACTACTAATATTGATTTCGATCACTCTAAACAATTATTATAGAGTAGGGACTCCTTACTTCTGTAAACTTCTGTATTTAATTTATTATTCTAATTGACGATTTTTTGTAATTTTATATATTTATAGCGATTTGCGCATTCCCCTAATTGCTTCTTTATACAATCAAATAGTACGTACAGATGATTGACCCAGACTAGAACAAATCGCCAGTAGGAAGCATATTATTTTATTTCGGCAACGGATGTCATTGTCCGCAATCGCCCTGTGACAAAGGTGACCCCCACTGACAACCGTAGTGCAATTTTTACGAGATGTCATGCTCCCACCGGGTGCTGCTCGTAATTTTATATATTAGAAGTGTATAATTCTTTAATAATATAATCATTCCGTAAGTAATAGGTGAGATTTTTTCGTAGATATCAGCCTTTATATAGAGAAAGGCTCTTGTTATTAATAAGTCTAAGTTTTTCTTGATTTCTAAATAAGTAGGATTTCCCATTTATATATTGCATAATTTTAAACTTTCTGGAATTGTTGGTAAAAGGTATGTGATAAATGGCACAGTTGCATATATTTATCTGATTATTTATTGAGATATCTGTTAACAAACAGAATTTCAAATATATCAACGGAGATCACCCTGTATTTTCTATGAGCATGCAATTATCGAATTCAATTTGTTGTTTTTAATTAGATAATATTCAATGTGACTTAAATTAGATTTTAATTAGTAATATTTTTTGTATGAGGTAAGATACTAAGATTAAAAATAATATAATGTTTGACATTTTTAATAGAAATAAAGAATATCCATTTATAAGAATTACAACGTTATTTAATAAGAATTTGTTTTATTTACAGTAATTTACTTTAGTAAACCATTTTTTAAAATCTGTTGAAAGTGTAATTTTATCTAATAAAATTTGAAGCTAGTTTACTTATTATAAAGATTTTAGAAATGGTGGTGTTTGCCTTTTTTATTTTAATTAGAACTTAAATACAAAATCTTACTATTATCTACCTTGTAAGAGATCAAATCTTATGACCTAAAATCGCTACTATGAACGTGTTATGAATTATATTATATTTTCTCAGAAGTGGGTGTCCATAAACACTACGAAAATAAGTGTATATTAAAGTAAAACTTTAAATATTTACATTTGTCCTCTTTATTTTTCTCATAATCGTTTTCGTTAATACAATGTAAAGTTCCCAACGGTATTCTATAACACTGAATTTGTCTCTGAGTGTTGTTTAGTGAACTCTCACAATTCAAAAATAACCGCGGGTAAAATATACCTACAAAAATGTGAAGAAATAATAATAAGGGTATGTGTTTAATTATAAGTCATAATATATATATATATATATATATATATATATATATATATATATAATGTTACATTCAGATTTCTAATCGTTTAATACCCTCTCTGTGACTGTGAATGTGAATGCCTACCGACATGGTATTAACAATTTCTTAATTGCTTTTAAATATTCTGTTACTTGCCTTTTGCTTGAGGGTGAAATGTTTGACTACGAGGAAAAAGCCTTGTTGTTATTGGGTTCTAATTTACCGATCATGACTTGATATTCTTATAATTGCGTAAGCATCAAATAATACTATATATAAGTCTATAACATTTGTAAATACTTATATTTACATATAATAGTTCTAAAGCCCTTTTCATCAAATTAAATTGGAACCTTCTTAACGGAATTAAGATAGAAACTGTAAACCTTGGCTCGAATACAACATCACGTGTCTGAACAATAAATAGTCTCCTTGACATTATTGTAATATGTGGCGATATTGGTAGTATTATGTTCATTATATTTTCAATATCTCTGATAATTATCGATGGCATAAAAGTAATATTTACCTCTACGCAGTCAAGCGGATCTCTGTTACTATTATCTGTGAGTATAACATCATTCAACATTTTGTTGAAAATTCAAAGACTCACGTTTTCTTTTTTATAACCTTCGTTTATTTCCTGGATGTTTTCCATTACAGCTGTTTATTGATGAGTTGGCAATTTTATTATTTATGTTTCCATAAAAATATCCAGTAACCACCAACTTCTTCAGATGGTTATCCATTAGATTTTTACAACAAAAGATATATTTTTAACCTGCTGGACATCGGATTCGGAAAAAAGGATTTCCAAAGCCCTGCTTCCTCACTTCCGCCATCTTTTGGTGTTATGTAAAGACAGTTTTTCGTTTTAACCCGTACTTTCGTATTTTGATTTTTTTATTTATTAATTATTTATTTTGTTTTAATTCTCACTTTTTTCTTCCTATTTGTTTTTTTACAATTATCATATAATTGTATTCCTATATTTATGCGTGTTTATTTTAATATTGTGTTTTTTTTTGCTTGTATTTGAATGTGTATTATATTACCCGCTGATTTTGACTCGTAGGTTAAATGCAATCTTTTTTATTTTTCCGAAATGGACGTCACTATACATTTAGTGTAATTTGAGCGTATGGAACAGTTTGTAAATCCATGTTTAAAAACATATTCTAAATGCAATGGCCCCGAAGTTTACCTTGTTAATTTCTTGAATCTCTTTTTAGTAATTCTAAGACAAAATCCTACCTAAACGATGTTTTTTTTTTCCTTTACTGTTTGTTTACATATCTACACGCTTCTGGATTATTCAATTCCAGATACAGTACATTTTTCAAAGTGCTTTTTAATTGAAGTCCAAAAAAATCACTTGCTTGCGAGAACCACGCAGTAAGTTGCAAACAAACATTGTATTCAAATCAGAAAACAACGTGAACGTGGTGGATTGTCGTAACGAAGGAACAAACGATATAAAATATTCGAATTATAGCCATAAATATCCCTAAAATAAAATGTAAATGCACTTTTATTCTACTTAAAGGAGAATCATTTGTTCCTTTTCTTGCTAATTTAGAAGTAAGAAACATTGCGCAGGTTTAAACCACCAGTTCTCTTTGACAGTGACAATATAACCAGTTTTCTGAAACCGTTTAAGTGCGATACAGGACACGACACTCGCATGACATAATTTTATAATAGTACATTTACGTGTATTCTCGTATATACGTGGCACATATTAGTTTGTTTTAATCTATTATTGAAATAAACGTGCTGCTACAGAATCTGAACTGGACAACATAGACTTAACTAAAGTAAAAAAAAAAAAAAAAACTTCCGGGAACCACGCAGTAAGTGAAAACAAATATATTCTATAAGATTTTCCTCCAAAACAATTAATCTATTTAAACAAATATCTCACTTTAATCGAACGGAGGAAGAAGAGGTGCTACAATTAATCACCGCGATTTGAATAAAGAGTCCCTATAAATGTGTCGTCCTCTGACGGCAGCGTAACAAAAAATCCGTGTTCATACACAAAATATACATATCTCCAAATATGAATACCGTTGCCTCAGTCAAGAAAGATCGTTTCCTCGGACCGACAACAGAACTGATACATGTTAATCACAGCCCGATCGAAAGTATTTAGTAGCTCGCATTCATACGAGGTTAAATTATACGCAATATATGTTTTCATTAATGTTCAGTATCTCGAGCTCCATTTAAATGAGATAATTAAAGTAGGACAGATATCTTAGTAATATTCTTAATCAAATATGTTTATAATTAATACTAGTTAGCAATATTCTTAATCAAATATGTTTATAATTGATACTAGTTAGCAATATACTTAATCAAATATGTGTATAATTAATACTAGTTAGTAAAGGTTCCTGAATGTCTTAATTTTATACTTTACTTTGCATCTATAGATTTATAACTATTTAATAATTATAAATGAAGAACACGTTATATAAAATTTCAAATAAAAAATGCGCTACATTATATACGAATCAAAAAGTAAAAATACGAAAATTCATTTATCTATAGCTTTTTTCTTTTGTGGCATACAAAACATTACAAATATTTTTAAGCTGTATCTGTTTTGAAGTAAAGCTAAATAACATATGTGTATTTCTTAAAGTTTATCAGAAATAATCAGCTAAAATAGGTATGCGATACTTTTTCCTGTTATTATTCATGCTAATTTATTTTCATTCATACTATCATTCGGTTTACTATACGTGATAAATGCTTTTTGTTCTACTTTCATTATATTTTCTTGATAAATAATTTATACCAGCTTTTAATAGGTAAAACTTTAAAAAAAAAACGAAAATATTTTCAATGACCGTTTTGGTAAAAAAAGAAAAGAAAAAAGACACTAATGTCGGCACACATCTACAAACTTGGAGCATGTGCGCGAGAAAAAAGTTTTAAGCGGTTACGATTTAAAAAAAAAAGATCAGACCCTGAGCTAAATCAAGGGCCGATAAGTCAAAATTTGAATTTAATGGCAATCGGATCTTTAAATCAGCCCTCAGCTAATTAAACCGCCGACATAAATCGCACTAATTGTTTTCTGAGACAGGTAAATAATATAATGTACGAAACCAAAAATAAACAAAACAATATGTTAACCCTGTTTAACTGCAAAGGTTTATCGAAAATAAAAGTTTTCAAACATATGTTCAAAATAAAAAAAAAACAGCCGAAAAGTCCGCATTATTTTGGGCGCGAAGGCGGAAATAAATGTTTCTGAGTTAACTTGCTTACCAATAGAGCCACGCTTACAGAAATGACATGGCATTGCACAATCATGTATTTAATCTAAGTGAGAGATAGCACTTCAAGAATTTCTCTCTCCTCTGATCGTAATCACATTGAACAATGGGGGAAGACGTGGCTGGTCACTTTTACAGCATCTAAAACCAAGCTTCTATCTTTACATCATCAACGCTCTGATCCCTATCTGGCATCAATTGAAATAAATGGCTCTCGTCTTGTGGAGGTTCCATGTTTTGACAAGCTTCTGTGTTTGACCTTTACTCCTGATATGAAATGGAACACATACATCAAATCTGTTGCCAGGGACGCTGGGAAAATGGTGGGATCCTTCTTCTGTTCCAGAAGATATCTCACTACTGATGCAATTCTCTATCTATATAAAAGCCAAGTACGTCCAACTATGGAGTACTGCTGCCACATCTGGGCAGGACCTGCTAAAACAGCCTATTCTGCCTGAGTACAAAATAAATTCGTGGTTTAATGAGGGATGCGCTTTTCTCTTCCCAGAAACCTCTCTCCCACAGTTCCGTGATTGTCTTTGTTTTATCGTTATTTCCATAGAAATTGCTCGTCTGAGCTCCAATCCCTCGTCTCCACTCGCCAATCTTTCACGAGAAACACAGTCTTGCTGACACTACTGTCAATAATTTTCCCCACTCTCTATCTGTGCCTAAATCAAAACGTATATTCCATGAGCAAAGCATATTTCTTAGAACTGCACGCCAGTGAAACTCTCTGCCGCTTGCCTGTTTTCCACCTGACTACAACTTGGACGTCTTCAAGTCCAACATAAATAAACTTCTATCAAAACCCCCAAGATTAATGATTACTACAATAATATATCATTGATTACTGGAGACGCAGTCAATCTTACCCCGAGTGACCTTCGGACCTTAATAAGTGGTAACCCCCCTTGTAAAAAACATGCAGATTGTAAAATCCTTTACAATAGAGGATTCTATGCAATACCCGATCAAATACTGCGGTCGTCAAGAGAAATTTAATATATAGATGTTTTTCTTTTTTATTTTCGACATTACACGTCTGAATGCTCCACGGTTCTGATAATTCCGTATTAATGATGGTTACTTTTGTAGGTTTCTTTTAGCGAGACTCACAAAGCATGCAATATGACAATACAAACTGTATGGACCCAATAGAAGAAAGCCCCCCGGAGTATAGTTCGTGATGAAATTATTTATCTGCGTCTATCTTCACGAATCCAAAGACGTCCAAGATTGTTAGGAGAGAACTATGTGATATATAGTAACTCTGATTCAGTTCTATTCTGAAATCGTACCCACACAAATTGGGAGAAAGAAAATGGAGAAAAAAAGACTGCGTCACTGCTTAGTGTCCATTCCGCGTAGGAATATGTATCTTGTTGAGATGCTCTCCGGTTACATACGAACTACATACTTATATAAGACCGTCAACACTACCTGCGAGCAGTGTTTTATTCGCTTTTGCTAAGTAGTCTGCCCTTTGTCTCTGACAGGATCTTTTTCTTACGTGGATTATTGCTGTCATCTGCTGTTCCAGGAAAAGGCACCTTAAAGACCCACCCGTAGCTAATGCGCATCCTAACCCCTAACCCCTCCCTGATTTTCCTTCTAAATCCTTATCCATGTTTGGCCAATAAAAGAAAGAACGCATAAGGCTTTTCATTCTTGATATACCTGGATGTCCTACATGGAATTCCTTGAGCATTGTTTTCTGTAATATCGCAGGGATTACGACGCTCTTGCTATATTACAGGACGTTATCGCAAATTGAATAAATTTCTTCATCGAGTTCGTTATTTTGATCAGTTCTTTCGTCCAACTCTGCCTTACTCTTAATCTTTTCAAGCGTTACTGGAAGTGCTCTTATTGTGTCACATAACGCAATTTTTACTTCAACTTCCGCTTGAATGGCTGCTATTATCATATCCTCCAATGGGTCTGTCTGCTTAGGTATTAACCTCTATAACCCGTCTTCATTACCAAATTTTTTAGATGGTACATCATTTGAAAATTGTAATTCAGAAGTATGGTACACCATCATTGGAATCCATTCGCCGCATGTTGTGGTAATCCCTTTTTCAATCCGAAAATCGTTAATAATGGTGTGTGGTCTGTTTGTAACAGAAATTGCCTACCATGCTGGAAATGATACAATTTATTTTCCGCGGATATAGTGCTTGGCGTCTCTTTTTAAATTTGTGAGTAGTTCTTTTCGGCTGGCAAAAGTGATCAGGATGTATGTGCTATGGATTTCACTTTTCCATCATCCATTTGTGTAAAATGCATGGTCATATGTCATAGGAGCTGGCATAGCTTGCAACTATAATTTCTTGCTTGGGATTATAATGTGCCAGAAACAAGACACACGCTAAAGTCTCTTTAAGTTCCCAAAATGCTTCTTCGCACTCTTGCGTTCTGACCCTTTTTTTTTGTCTTTCCTTAACAGTTTTTTTAAAGGCGACCTTAGTTTATGCATACTTGGTACAAATACATTGTAGTAGGTTGCCAAACTTTAGAAACTTTTTAAAGACGCAATATTCTCTGGAGCAAGCATATTTTTATTGCACTCGATCTATCTGGATCCGGCCTTCTTCCATGTTTATCGATGGTTTGCCCCAAGTATTTTAGTTTCTCCATGAAAAATGTACATTCTTCCCGTTTTACTTTTAATCCATAGTCCTGGATCCTTTTGAATACTTGGTTTACATGAGCTTTGTGTTGTTCTTTGCTAGCGCTTTTTTATTAACACATGGTTCAGGAAGCCCACTGTGAAATCCAACCCATTTAACATAATGCCAGTAATTTGCTGAAAAATCGCAGGTGAGAATTTGATCCCCAAAAGAAGTATGTTAAACTTGTACAATCCCTTGTGGGTATTAAGACATAGCAGCTTTGAAAACTCCTCATCAACTGGAACTTGTAAGTACGCATCACTGAGGTCGATTTTAGAAAAATATTTCCCTCCATACAGTTTCGCAAATATCTCTTCGGAAGTGGATAATGGTGATCTTGTAATGGCCTGATTAAGCCTGTCGCGAAGTCGGCGCAACCCGAATCCCCTGACTCTTCTTTTTGATGTTAACTGTTGGTACAGACCACTCACTGTGATCAATTTTTCCGATGACACCCATCTTTTCGAGTCTTTCTTATTTATCATCTATTGGTTTTATAGCGTCGTATGAAACATTTCTTTTATTTCTGAACACTGGCTGTTCATTTACTTTTACGTCAAATTTTTCTACCGCTTTCGTACACCTTCCTAAACTTCCAGAGAATACGTCTCGGAAATTCTCTTTTAACTCCTTCTTAAGTTTTTCTGCTTCCACATTTAAATCCTCAACATTTTGCCAAAATGAGCTAAAAGGCAGACCCCATAGTCTAAAGTTTTCAAACAGATCAGTTTCAAAGAAGTTGTTTGATTTTCGCATGACAAACATTATTGTTTTTTTCTGGAAAAAAAATATTCGTCAATAATTATCCTTCGAAGGAATTCTTTTCTCCAATGACGCTTCTCGCCGTTTTATGTGAGGTAATCAGAGTGGGCCTCCCAATCCTCTTCCATGTCTGTACATTAATAATGGAAATGGCAGGCCCAATATCAAGCTGTGGCCTGACTTTCTTTTAAAACATTTTGACCTGTACATCCTTCCGAATATTTTGTTCCTAAGATTACAATTTTCGTAAGTTTAATGGATGTCTTTCTACCAGACTTTTTTTTCTACAATGCGATGCTTTATGCCCTTTCTGGTGGTAGTTGTCACATTGTTTGAATTTGTAGGGATACTCATTGTACCAATGTGTATTACCACACCTCCGACATGTTCGAGGTGGATCTTTTCCCTATTTCTTTCTCTGGTAATATTTTGAAGTCGATTTTTTTCTTTTGATTGATCTTTTTAATATGCGACACTCCGCTTTACTCTATATCACAACTGTATTGTTTCAACGCAATAAACCGTTTACAGTCTTCCGCTAAGTCTTGTAGTTTTAAATTCGCTTCATTTTCGAGTTTATTTAAAACACGACACCTGATTTCAGCGTCTTTATTTAAGATCAGCCCTTGCACAAAGATTAAACATTTAAAATTATCTGATGATAATTCCTCCAGTTTAAAATCGTCGCAATATTTGTTCACTACACTTGCATAAGTAGTGTAGCCGTATTCCTCTCTTCTAGTAACATTCATGCATTTATATCGTCTATGGAAAAAGAGACGTTTTTTGCAGAAAACAGTTCTGTAAATAGCGTAACTGTTTCTTGGAAGCTCAACTCACTAGTCTTTTTTAGAGGAATAAAATTCGCGAACTTTTTATGCTCGGCTGTTCCCAATTCCCTTAGCAAAAGCCTAACTTTTTTCGCTCCTGGGCAGGTACCACAATCCGATATAAGAATATCATCTATAGTACTGGACGAAAGTGACATAATCTTCTGGATTATCATTGAAATTGTCAATAGCGGCCCACACAGCTGTTTGAGAAAATACGTAATGATTGTCGTCAGCTTCAAATTTTTTCTTTGTTCCTCCTGTGTTTTCATCAATATTTCCTCGAAGCGTTTCTGTTGTTGAAGCAATTTTTCTTCAAATGCTCGTTTAAATCTCCCTTCTCTTTCTACTTGTTAGGGAATTTGCTTCTTTTGCAACGCGAGATTTTGCTCTCTCTGGAATTGGAAGAATTCCAACCGTGAATCTTTGAATTTCGCATCCATCATAAGAATTCAGTTTAAAATTTACGCTTGTATTAAAGAAATATTCCTTAGTAAAAAAAATCAACCAAATTTTCTTTCCCAATTCTTTTGTTTGAAGAACAACAGTTTAGCAGTCCTTTTCTAACTTAATTTTTGAACGCTATATTTCTAGTTTTATCAGAAACAATCCAGGTAAATACCATTTGTTTAACAGTTTTTTTTGCACGCGTTTTTACGTAGCAAAAATAGAATGTGTTGTTGTAAATATTCAAATGCCTATGGGGAAACTTTTATTTTTGTGTGTTTTGTTTAACTTCTTTGCTCTTTGTAAAAAATGTCTTGATTCTTAACGTGTTTTCTAACAACAAATGACGTACGCGAATAATTATTTCTCACGGGCTGTCTCTTTTTCTCTTGACAAAGTCAAGCGTGTTTTTTTTCGAATCCCAGATGTTATCGAAATAACGATAAGCTTACATCGTATTTGCTAGTTAGTTTTGGACGGTTAACTTTGCAGACGAAAATTCTTACCGTTGGAAAAATGGCTTCTGGTGAAGAGAAAATGAGCCATTCTTCCTTTCTAAAGCACTTGGTGTGTTTAATTATTAAATAATTGACAACATTCGCGTTTTTGGCTGTAGATTTTGGTAGTAAGTTTTTCCCCCCTTTGCCAAATTACTATTGTAGTAATAAATTTGCTGTTAATCATTGCGTATCAAAATATCTGTTGACATGACGAAGGTGTTTTGTCGTAAGGATGTTAGGCATTTTTATTTCAATCACTTTTGGTGATTCTCTGCACTGATGGTCTTTTCGATTCCCTATCGCCAATCTGTTTTGTTGTGGAACAACAGTGAAAATAAGAACAATCAAGCCGGGGTAAAGGAACAAGTGTATTAACAATAATGTACAAAGATAGGAAAGTGTGTATATCTGCTGTGCCCTCGGCTAGCAGTTGAAGTGCAATCGAATCTCACTCACCGGCGTTGGAATTACTAGCGCTATTTGTAGTGTAATCTGTGTAAATTCCTCTTTTCAGGAAAGCCGGTATAACCCTATTAAAAAGAGAAAATGTATGTTTCTTATATTATTAGTAAAGCAATCCACCCAAACGTTGTAAAAGGGCGGAAAAAATGGTATTCTTGCAGAATGGTATCCGGATACAGTGTTTATCGGTATATTTGAATGTTTGGGAAAATGAGTAACAATTAAAAAAAAAAATACAAATACTATTAGGAACTCACTCAATATATGTTACCGTAACATAGACTGACATATATTCGGTGGTGTTTTAACAGTTTTTGGTATAGTTATTTAGTTCAAACTCATTTTCCCAAACAAAACGTGTTAGACACAGTCTGCTGCTATTTGTAATTTTCAAATATAGAAGTAAACACTGCGTTTGTTGAGCCGAATAAATATTGTACATTAAATAAACATACTAAAAAATTATCCAGTTTGGTAGAAAAGTAACTGACCAGGCCTTTGATAATATTTGTTATACATTTTTGACAACTTCTTCGAATCTACGTTTACAGTTATACAAACCCAATAAAACACTAAAAATTATCTAGTTAGGTAGAAAAGTGACT